>NW_027497462.1:0-23609 GCF_021521415.1 Bidens hawaiensis
TTTGATTGCTATTTTATGTTTAAATTGGAAATAAAGAATAAACTTAATAATTAGAATTACTTATTTTTCAAGGAAATTTCGTACCCAATGACCTTTTGAAAGTTTATGGGCCTAATTTAAACCGGCAAAGAAATTAAGTATTCTGTAACGTTTCAAGAAATTATTTGAGGTATTGGCGATTAAATTTTGTTCGTTTTGTGCCAAAGATGTATCGTCTTAGGAGTGATTAGTTTAGTTTAATCTGTATGTTGTTTTATGCGGTCTCCCTTTATGGAGGCCCCTCAAGTGAAGAAGGCAGAATGACGATTTAAGTTTGTGTTTTTTTTCTGCCGTTGGATACTAGATGACATTTTATGAAGTTTAGAGGATGTAACATGCAATTAATGTGTTTAGTTACAAAAAACAATTATTATTAACATTGTAATAATTGTAATACGGTAAGTTAATGGAGTTCACTTTGTCTCTGGTATGAATTTACATTTTATATATAAATTTATAGCAAATCAGATCATCAAATTATTAATGTGACAGATTGCATATTTGCATACACTTTGACCAACTAAAGTCAAATTGCATGCCAAGTTTGACAAATTATCTTTTGTACGGTAAACTATACCGAATATAAATTTTGCAACCGCATATTGCCAGTATCATAACAAGCCAACCAAACTCCTGATCGCAACGCACGGGCTCTATACTAGTATGTGTATATATATGTGTGTGTGTACTGTCTATACATCCCATTACTAAATTTAACAAAACATCTAGGTTGTGTTTGATTGAAGGTAAAAAAATGGAGAGGGAATGAAATGTAAAAAGAAATTATTAGATCATTATTATTCAGTTGACTTGTTTGGTTAACCCATGGAATGAAATGCATTACTACTTTATGTTATTTGGTAGCAAGAAAAAAAAGAACGTATGAATGAAATAAAAATAATAAAAATACTTCTATCTAAAAAAGTTACAAAAATAAATTTGTAATGACGATGGTGGTGGTGGCATAAGTGACGACAAGTGTGATCAAGTGGTTGTGACGATTATAGTAGTGGTGATGACAGTGGCTGCCTAGGCGGTTTTGATGATTGTAGTACTAGCAGTGACGGTGGTGGTGGTGGTCGGGTGCTGGTTGTGGCGCCGACGGTGGTCAGGTGGTGGTGGCTGTAAAGTGGTGGTGTGGTGTTGAGAGAGTAGGGTAAAGAGAAATGGAACTAAACAAAAGAGGGGTGTGAAGAAATTGCTTTGATGGAATAGGATTCCATATGTAATGATTGATTCAATTTCATTGACCAATCAAACGCCCATTCTCATTCCATCACAATAACTCATTTCACCCCCCCCCCCCCCCCATCATTTATGTGTATCAAACACTACTTAATGATAAAAAAGAATTAAAAAAATAAAAAAAAAACAAAAGAAAAAACGAGACACATGACAATAGGGATGAGATCGGTACAATACCGGTACCGACCGGTCCCGAAAATCGCAATTTTTTGGTACCGGTATCGGTATCGAAATCTTCGGTTTAGTACCGATACCAAAGGTAAAAAATTTAGGAAATACCGGTACCGGTCCCGATACCAAAACTCAAAACTTTGACACTGATTTGATACCAGTATCGATTTCGATACTAGTGCCGAATTTGCTCATCCGTATGTCACAAACACTAAGCAGCAGATGTCATTTTCAACCTACCTAAAAGAAGAAAAATTTAACTTTTATCTCACCTAAATATGTTATTTTCATGAACTCATTAAAAACTAAATTAAAACAATACCAAACACAATAAAATCAGAGTCACACAAAATCTTTAACACGTCAGACACTAAACACGTCATCGTCTTCATCTTTATTATATTATTATTATTATTATTATTAAAACCCTAATTCCCAAATCAAACTACACAGATCTCTCAATCAAACCCTAATCCTCAAATCAACCACTCAATCACTCAATTCCACACTCCAATTTCAACCTCCACTCACCAATTCCTCACGATCTTCTCACCAGAAGCTCAATTGATGATATACAAACAGTAATGGCGGATCCGCCACGTGTCCGCCGAGTACTATCATTATCATCATTATTATCATTATTGTTGTTATTGATTGTTGGTGAATTAGGGTTATGTTATTGTGATTGAAAGCATGCTGAGTGTGCTGAGAGTGCATTTGCCGTCTGAGATTCCGATTGTCGGCTGCGAGCTTTCACCGTACGTGCTGCTTCGTGGCGCTGATCAGACTGTGTTTGCGGATGATGTGGCGGAATCTGCGCCGGTCGACGGGCAGTTCTTGAGATATAAGTGGTTAGTTGTTTGTTTGTTATGTGGTTTTAACTGAATTTGGAAGTTTTATACCAGTTAATGCTTGTTTAGAGTGTGAAAGATTGTTGCTTTATGGTGTGTTATGCATTAGTTTGCTATTTAAAGATATTAAAGTTTGTTACTTGATGTGATCAGTAGTGTTGTAGTAATCGCTAGTCGGGCGGTGGGGCCGGGACTAGCGATTAATTGAGATTTTTACAACCATGGTCATTAGTACGATTAGGGAAATTTACCTTTTTTGGGAGTGTATACTTTTGTTTGCCTTATTGGTTCTGAAATGAATGCCCCTCTACCAACACAGCACCAAGTTTTGTCCAAGAATATAAAACGTATTGCTGTTTGGTCTAGTACTTGCAGTAACTTAGGACACTACCGTAATTTGGTTTCTTTTATTGAATGCATCAGTGGTGGTAAAATGTTGAAGGATATAGATTTAGAGCATTGGCTAGTATCTAAACCATAATTTTAAGCTATATTAGTGTATCACCCTTTTACGGGCAATCGGATCATAGTATGGTAGTTTGTAAATTTTGGAGTAAAATTTCGATGATAGTCAGTAGTAACATGAAATATGAAGTTTTTGTGCTATAAAAACTTCATGTTTATAGTATAATTATACGTTTATACTGATAAAAAAGTTTAAATGACAAGTTCAGTTCTTATTGTAAGTTGTAACAAAATTTCATATATATTTACTAGATTTCTTGCTTCATTTGTATTTTATTATTATTTTTTTTTTTTGTATATTTTCTGTATAGGTATTTAACAATGTTTATTAGTAGCCACTTGCCACATGGAAAGAGTGGTTTCTTTGATATAGAGATTTATGTTTACTGTTTAATACAAGTATAGAAATAAAAATTTTAAAATGATCAATTCACCCTTTGCATAACCAAAATTTATAAATTTTTACTATTCTGTAAGTATTGCCATAGATTTCTTACTTCATTTGTGTCGTTTTTTTGTTTTGACATTTTTCAATTAATTATTAGTAGTCACAAGAAGGGAGATTTTTATATAAAAAAGTCCTCTTTAAATTCGCCCTAGATTTTCTACGTAATTTGAGTTTTGCTATTTAGAAATTTGAAGGTTTTTTACATTTATGAGTATCCTCATTAGAGGTTTATTTGCTATAAAAATATCATCTTTAGTACAAGTGTAGGCATAAAATGACTAATTTACCCCTTATTACCAAGTTTCAGGGATTCTTACCCACATTTCACAAAACACCTCTAGATTTTGTCATTCGTTCAAACAACTAATCATCTGATTGCTACAAATTTTCACAACAGAAAAACACATATTTTAGCAGTCTCATCTAATTTTGCAGGTATCGTATACATAGTGATAAAAAAGTCACAATCTGCAGCATACATCCATCAGAACAAGCTACTTTACAATGTGTAGGTTGCGTTAAGGCTAAAATACCCGTTGCTAAAAGTTACCATTGTTCTCCTAAATGTTTTTCCGATGCGTGGCAACACCATCGCGTTCTTCACGAACGGGCCACAAGTGCCGTTAACGAAAACGGAAACGAAGAAGAAGAAATATTTGGCCGATTTAATAACAACAATAATATTATTAGTCAAAGCTTATCAAACGGTGCTTCCACACCGTTATATCCTGCAGCTGTGACACATAGGAACGGTGGTGAAACATGGTTTGAAGTCGGGCGGTTAAAAACTTACACACCAACCGCCGATGATATTGGTCACGTTTTGAAGTTTGAATGTGTGGTGGTTGATGTTGAGTCAAAGTCAACTGTTGGATCAGCGAATACTTTACTGACGTCACGGGTGATTCCGGCTCCGTCACCGAGTCCACGGCGGTTGGTTTCGGTTAGTAACGCTGATGTGGCAGTGGGGAGTTTGGATTCGGGGACGTTTACTGTGTTGTCATATAATATTTTGTCGGATACATTTGCTACGGGTGATATGTTCAGTTATTGTCCTTCGTGGGCCCTTTCTTGGCCGTATCGTAGACAAAATTTGTTACGAGAGATTGTTGGATATCGAGCAGATATTGTTTGTCTTCAAGAGGTAGAATTTTGATTATTTGATGTTTTGATTATGGAGTTAAATTTTGATAATCGTTCAAAGGGTCAAATAAGACTACTAGTTGCGAATTTACTTCCTTTGAAACTATTTCAGTATTTTGAGAAACTTTTCTGTACAATCTCACAACTAGTAATTCTTTTGTTTACAATAATGTTGTTTTTTGCTCATTTAGGTATTATTTCTTAAATCAGAAATTTATAAATGCTCAAAACAATATTTTTCTTTCTGAATCTGTGTCAATTTTAAACAGGAACTTTTTCTTGTTTTAGACTTAACATAACTGGTTGAAGGGTAAAATAAATATGTTTTCTTTTTAATCTGATTTTAGAGATTTTTTTTGTACCATCTCACAAGTAATAATTTGTTTTGTTTACAATAATGTCCCATTTAAGTATTATTTTCTTAAATAATCAGAAATACTCAGATATTCAAAACAGTTGATTTATTACTAACTTCCGAAGAGTAAAGTGGCCTTGTTTAGACTCAACAAAAATGGTTATTGAAGAGTAAACATGTAAAATAAGTATTTTTACCCCTTTTTGATTCTAATCTGAGATTTTTTTCTCCCATCTCACAAGACACGTGCCCCTTTATTTTAACAATAATGCTGTTTTTTGCACATTTTTGGTAATATTTTTTCTAAATATTTAGAATTCGTCAAAATACTTACGGTTGATTATTTATTATTACAACTTTAAACAACAGAAGCACATCCAAACACAATCTTTTATGGCTCATTTCATTGCAGTTGATTATTTGATTCTGATATGTTACAATGACAATCATTTTAAATGTGCACATTTCTAAGTTGATTTTGATGGTTAAAAAGCTAAGCTAAAAATGCTTTAGCTTTTTTTCAGATTCAAAGTGATCATTTTGAAGAGTTTTTTGCACCTGAGCTCGACAAACATGGTTATCAGGCTCTATATAAGAAGAAAACAACCGAGGTATGTTTCATACTTATACTTTTATTATTGTTTTAAATACTTTTATGAAGTTCAGATTTATAGGTAGTAAATTTTTATTTTAACAAATGGATAAAACCTTTTAAGAAATTAGGCCTGCAAATGAACCACACGAACACAAATAGGGCTTATTCATGTTCGTATATTTAACATTAACCTAACGAGAACGAATGTTCATTAAGAAAATAATGTGGTCGTGCTCGTTTATGTTTGTTCGTTAATATTCTAAATGAACAATTTACCAACATAAACCAACATCACCTAAAAGTAAACGTGAAATTATTATTAAAGTCTAAAATACCATTATCTCTACATCCTGTATTTCAATAGTAAACAAAGATATCAAAACAAAAGGTTTTAAAATATGAAATTTAAATTGATTTCTCAATTAATATAGTAATAAATGAACTTGAATGAATATTTAATAGAACGTAAATAAACAAGCATAAATGAATCTATATAAACTAAAGTAAATGAACGAATGTAAACGGACATTCACAAACGCAAATGAACGAACAAGACATGTGCTAATGTTTGTTTAATTAAATGAACAGAACTTTCCGCTGAATGGTCGGTTCATTTACAGGCCTTAGGCCTACATTAAATGGATTTTTCTTATAATAATGAATTTCTTTTTTCAATCATATTTAACTTATGTATTTTCAACAATTTGAAAATGGATAAAAAAAGTTCATTATTGATTCTTGTGATTGTTGTTTGGTTGCAGGTTTTCAATGGCAGTGTTATGAGTATCGATGGATGTGCTACATTTTTCCGTCGAGATAGGTTTTCACACGTCAAAAAATACGAGGTATAAAATATATATTTGCATTATTTTAGTAACATTTTAGCACCATTGATATACTAATTAAATATAGGTCTGAATTTGCAGGTTGAGTTTAATAAAGCTGCACAATCTTTAACAGATGCTTTAGTTCCCAGTGCTCAGAAGAAAACCGCTCTAAATCGGCTTGTTAAGGTATCTTTCTTATCATTCTTGTAATTCATTTTTTTTTTATTTTTGCTTCTATTTATTTTTATATAGTTTTTATGATGTGTAACAGGATAATGTTGCATTAATTGTTGTTCTAGAAGCAAAGTTCAGTAACTACGGTGTTGATAATCCTGGGAAACGACAACTTGTTTGTGTGGTATGACATGGCATTTTATGTATCTTTTTAATTATTTAAATTTTTCTTAAGCTTTAACATTTATTTATATATTTATTTTTTATGGTGTGTAGGCAAACACCCATGTGAATGTTCAACAAGATCTAAAGGATGTTAAATTATGGCAGGTTATTCTTTTAACCTCTAATTATAAAAAATAAACAGCTTTAGTTAATAGAGTTAATTACACGAATGGTCCCTGTAGTTTGCCCATATTGCAGACCAGTCCCCACTTTTTTAAAATTACGCGTATAGAAATTAGAAAATGAATGATTGAACGTGTTCGTGTTCGTTTTCTAATCTTCATTCATGTTTGTGTTTGTTCGTTAAGAAAATAAACATAAATGAGAGTTTTGAACGAACACCTATCAAAAGTAAATGTATTCTTAACTCTTAAGTCCAAAATACCATGATCATTACATCCAATAGTTTAAAAGTAAACAAAGATATCCAAAGGTTTTTCAAATACGAAATTCCAATTGATTATGAATTAATATTAGACATTAGTAATGAATATATTTGAACCAATATTTAAACAAACGAACATGATTGATATATAGCCAAACGTAAATGAGTGAACAAGACATGTATTCATGTTCGTTCGTTTAGTTAAATGAACAAAAAGCCATGTTCATGTTCATTTGTATAAAACGAACGAACATGAACAAGAAAATTCGTACGTCTGTTCGGTTTAATATAAATGAACAAAAACGTATGAACCCGTTTGTGTTCGTTCGGTTCGTTTACAAGCTAGCCTTCATCCACTACAGAGACCATCTATGTTACGGTTGAGTGATGTAGTTAACTCTAGTTAATTATATTAATTTCAGGTTCATACTTTATTAAAAGGTTTAGAAAAGATAGCCGCGAGTGCAGATATACCAATGTTAGTTTGTGGAGATTTTAATTCGGTTCCTGGAAGGTTTGTTTTGTATTTACTTAATATAAATTTTAATTATAATCATTGTTTAATTTCATGTAATATAAATTGTTAAAAATGACCATTTTGAATTTTGCAGTGCTCCTCATGCACTTTTAGCAATGGGGAAAGTTAACCCGATGCATCCAGATTTAGCAGTTGACCCGCTCGGGATTCTTCGACCCACCACTAAATTGACTCATACTTTGCCTCTGGTAATATAAATATTCAATTATTTTTTTAATTTTGTTTCTTCAAAATACTTTACTTTCATAAAATTGTATTACAGGTTAGTGCGTATTCGTCTTTTGCAAGAATTGGGAGTTATGAGCAACAAAAGAAGAGAGTGGACCCCACTACAAACGAACCGTTGTTTACAAATTGCACACGGGATTTTATTGGTACCCTTGATTACATATTTTACTCAGGTACATATTTTATTGCCACTCTTTATTATTATTATTATTATTATTATTATTATCCACATTTTATTCTTTATTTTATGAGTTTTACATATGATGTGTTTTTCAGCCGACAGTTTGAGTGTGGAATCTTTGTTGGAGCTTTTGGATGAAGATAGTTTAAGGAAAGACACAGCACTACCTTCACCCGAATGGTCTTCTGATCATATTGCATTAATGGCTGAGTTCCGTTGCAAACCTCGTGCTAGACGTTAGTTTCATTTTTAGGCAAGCATTTATTACTTCAAATATATACCTTTTTGATTTCTTGATTCCGAAAGGGTTGGTTGATCATATTGCATAAATATTAAAATTTTCACTTTTGGTCCTCCGCCACAAGTCTAAGATCATGCATAAACGTAACGTATCAAGAGCATCTTAGTTATTTCATGCCACTTATCAGAAGAAATTAACTATCCATTCATGTCACGGACCAAATAAATTACGTTTATGCATAAGTTTGGACTTGCGTACTTTCTCGTACTTGAGGACCAAAAGTGAAATTTGGACATACCATAGGGACCATTCGTATAATTCTTTCTATATTTTTATTACCAGTATTTGGTAAAAGAAAAAATACTAAAGGATTATTAACATTGGAACCCCTAAGTCGACTTGGTTGACTCATTAATCTTGTGTATCGGTCATTACAGGTTCGGTCAAAAAGCAAAATCTTGAAGATAGAAGTTAAGAAAAGAAAAAAAGAGAAAGCAATGAACAAAAGGTAAGAAAAGTAGATCTAAAGGTGTTAATTGATCTACTATTGTATCATGTTTATTTTACTACCCTTTTTTCATATACATGTCTTATTTGTTTTTGTTTCTTCTTTCTTTTTAATAGAAAGATAATTTATATGATATCCTTGGTTCAATATAATAGCTCACGGGTCGAGTTTGATTTTGAATGCATTATTGTTTATGCTCAATTTTTTTTTCTTCGGATTTTTTATTTTTGCCCATAATTTTATCTTTTATGTTTATACCAACTTGCATGTCCTGTCCTTAAACTAAGGAAATTACCGAAAGCTTCCTCTATTTCAAAAGTTGTAATACATTAAGTTCTTTAACTTTTTGTAAATGTGTTACAACATTTGAAATAAAGACAGCCTATGTAGTAGTATTCTTGGTTTTCGGATGAGACCTGCAATTTGGTATAAACATAAATGACTAAATCTGCACCCGTTAACTAATATGAAGTTTAGGGAGTTTGCAAAATAATGATGTAGACGATATTATACTTTATAGTTATAAGATAGGTGAAATGATTTTGTGTATCTACTTTATTTTCACGTATTGTTAAAAACGCTTTAAAATATACCAAGTTTGTTGATAATCTAGTTTACCTATTGTACACGTGCGTATTTACTATTTAGTAGCTGTATAGGTAAAAACAATTGAATTAAATCGGCACAAATAAAACATGGTAATTACTAAAATCATACAAAACTTGAAAAATTAACAAATTACAAACACACTCTATATTACCAGTTCAATTTTTTTTTACCATGATATCGATGAAGCAATCTCATAATTGGTTCTAATATACGTTTCAAGCTAATAACGTTTCCCGATAAAACTCGAATATGGATTCTAGGAATTTGTTTAAGGAAGTTGAGGTTCTGTGGCTGCTGGTTTTGAATTGTATAGTGGCTGCAAAGCTTTTACAACAATTGTCATAGTTGGCCTGAAATCTGCTTCATATTGAACGCATAATGCTGCGACTGCTGCCATCTGAGTATCCCAGACACAGGAAAGAAAACGTTAGCGAGTTAACCAGTTTTAATTAGTGTAAAAGTGAGTGGTTGGTAATCAGTAGATATGAAACAAGTTTGGTAACGAGTCAAAATGGGTCGGGTCAAATTGGGTTTTAGTCTACATGGGTTGGGTCAGATGGGTTTGAGTCAACACAGGTCATGTCAAGTTGGGTTTGAGTTAAAATGTTCGGGTCAAATCGGTCCTGAGCCAAAACAGGTCAAGTCAGGTCCCAGATTCGTATAAGCTAGCGGCTAATGAAATTTGGGTTGAGAAAAATTGGATCGGGTCAAATTGGGTTTGAGTAAAAACGAGTGTGGTCAAGGCTCTGTATGAGATTACTATTATTTTAGTTATAAATAAATAGTGTGTATTAAAAGACATTTTGATTAAACTTTTTTTTCCTTTTCTTTGTTTTGTGCCTTTAAAAATAATTATTATATTTTAATAAAACTACAGTTTTCGACATATTGATCCAATGCATTAGGAAGACATTTTAAGCGACTTTTGGCCCATTTCACATATTTCCTTTTAAAAGTAAAACATAGCCCGAATGAAAATAATAAAAATTAAACAAAAAAAACAGAAATATACCTTAGCGGCCGCCTTTGGAGGGTAGTCGGTATTTAACTTCGGGTCAACACATTGCTTTACTTTATCCTCACTTAACCTTGGAGTTGCCTGTTACAAGCAAGATCTCATTCATAATTAGCATTGAAGCTAAAATGACCTATTTGTCCCTAAACAGTATTAAAGATTATCAATAGCAAGTAAAAAAGACACACCCAAGTTACAAGACTTTGTTGCCCTTTTGGCATTGTGTGGTCAACTGGTTTTCTTCCACACAAAAGTTCCAGAAGAACGACTCCAAAACTATAAACGTCACTTTTTTGAGTTATTTGCCCCGTCATTGCATACCTGAATCAAAATATTATATGTTATGTCCAAACACTAACGGGCCGTAAACGAACATTTTTAAGTGTATGCTTTACTGCAATAATTTTTTGCCAGAAATAAAAGTGTCGCGGGTCAATCCAACTTTAAGAAAAAGAATGTTTTCAGTTGTTGACCGCAACTTGTTTTGGCCCGTTTGACCAAACACTAACGGGCTGAAAACAAATTTTTAACGCATATAACCTCTTAAATTGTTTTTTTTAAATGCATTCATATTTTACTCTAATAATTATTTTATACAAAAAAATAATAAAAAGTGACACAGGTCAACCCAACCTAAAAAGAAAATAGTCGTTTTGAGTGTTTGATCAAAACTGATTTTGACCCGTTACCCAACCCACGCATATCAACAGAAACAAATACTTACTCTGGAGCATGATATCCAAACGTTCCCAAAACTCGAGTCGAATGTAACCGGGCTGCAGCATCAGACGACTGATTGCTCAAATTAAAATCAGCAATCTTTGTATGGCAATCGTTAAATAATAAAATATTGCTGGACCGAACATCACGATGCACAATCGAAGGTTGAACCTTTTCGTGTAAATACTCGAGCCCTTTTGCTGCACCATACGCGATTTTAACTCTCTGAGTCCAGCTCAGCACTGGGCCCGGTTCCGCCCCTTTTACACCCTTTCTTCCTATATTTACAAAACTCCCAAAAGTTAAAACTAAAAAGTTAAAATAAAGATTAAGAGAAGTTACATTTATGTACCATGTAATACGTCGTGCAACGAACCCATCGATGCATACTGATATACCAAGATGCGGTTGTTTGCCTCCAAGCAATACCCGAGCAACTCAACAAAATGCTCGTTTTTAAGCCTTGAAACGACCGATAACTGCAAATAAACGAGTGAAACGTGCATGTTAACAGTTGGTTGTTACTAGTGGTGGACTTAGCATGTAACTAGGGGTAGCCACCGCTACCCCTCAACTTTTCGTAAGTAGCACAAGTTTTTCTTTTTTCGGTTAGTTTTCGTGTTTCGCTACCCCTGAAAAAATATATCGTTACCCCTATTTGTTTAAAGCCCAACCAAATTAAAAGGTAAAACCAATTAAAGCCCAACCAAATTTTAAAGATCAACCAAATTAAAGTCCAAACCAACTAAAACCATCATTCGTTGTTCCCCTTGGATTAGGGATGAGACCGGTACCAACCGGTCCCGGTCCCGAAGTCGCAAATATTTGGTACCGGTACCGAAATCTTCGGTTCGGTACTGTCAAAGGCAAAAAATTCGGAAATACCGGTGCCGGGTACCAATACCGAAACTCAAAACTTTGGCACCGATTTGGTACCGACGGTACCAAATCGGTAACGATTTCGGTATCGGTACCGGTCAGTACCAAATTTGCTCATCCCTACCTTGGGTATTTTGTTTAGGCTGGACATCAATATTTAACAAAACAAAGTTTCATTCAGCCATTGTTCACCCCACGCTGCTTGCACCCCACACTGTTCTGACTCCCTGCTACCCTCCTTCGATCACCGCACCTCCACGTCGCAGCCGAGTAAGTGACGGTCAGAGTTTTCTCAGTCCCTCTTCCATGGTTCGACTTCTATTGTTTAGTTTAAGCATTCTTCTACTTTTATCTAAATTTGTAATTGTTAATTTGTTTATATAAATTGTTAATTTGGATGTGTTTATGGGCAATTGAATCTTTGAATGATTGCTTATGGCATATTGAATATTTGGATTATGTAAATTGTAATTGGTTAGAGATTTAGGGTTTATATTTTGTTTCTTCTAAAATTCAGGAACTTGGAAGATGAACCGACAAAATCTTACTAGCAATATTTTTAAACGAAAATTCCAAGAAAATGATAATATTGGTCTAACACCAAGTTAAAAATATATATATTATATGAAATAAGGTAAAAAAAAATCGGTTATTGTATGAAATACGGTAAAAAATATTCCTTTACATTGTATGAAATACGGTTAAAAATATTTTTTTAACGTTACCCCTGAGGTTTCTGTCTAGATCCGCCACTGGTTGTTACATATATATATAGAGTTGGCAAAATGACAGGCTGAGTAAGGGGTCAATTTTTCCGGTCAAAACGGGCCAAACTCATTTAATTTAACATTATGAATAATTAAAATTTTCAAAGCTCTAACCTGGTTTGCAAACTCATTATCAGACTCAGTTGAAGAACTGGTATCCAGTTTTTTAACTGCAACTTCTTCTCCTGTACTTAACTTTCCATAAAAAACTCGACCATACGAACCTTCGCCAACCAAAGATTTTGTACCAAAGCTACTTGTAATCTTGTTTAACTCGCTTAACGATAATGCTGGTGTTTCGATTGGCAACACCTTTTGCTGGGCCCCACTTCTTGCAGGCACTGAACTCCTTGGTTCTCCTCTATTACTCCCTAAATCACAAAAACTTCAACTTTGTAAAAAGTTTATAAAATTAAAAAGCTATAAAAATTTATAAAAACTGTGTGTTGTTAGTTACCTCCGTAAGGCGGTCCTCGAGGCGGTGCTGTCGTGACATTGTTTGTGGGCCCACCAACATAATCATCTTCTACAGAACCTCCACAACAAGACATTCTTGAAAGGATACTAAACAATATATTTTTGTCTGTGATTTAATCTGAAATGATTTAACACATGGTAATCACTAATCAGTCTTGGAAAATCTTGATACATTACATGATAATCACTAATAGGTGTGCTACTCGAGATAGCTCCGAGCTCGATCCTTAAAATAAGCTTGTTTAATAAATGAACCCCCGAGCCTGAGTTTCACTTATTGAGCTCGCGAGCCTAAACGAGCCCATTATATATATAACTTTTTTGTTAAGTAATAAATATATGTTTATATAATAATTAATAAAATTCATTATAAATAAAATTATGATAACATACTATATTATATACATTATGTATAAAATATCAATTAAAAAATATATAAAAATAAATAAAATTGCGTATAAATTATTTAATAAATAAAACACTAGCCGAGCTAGCTTCAAAAAACGACTCACGAGCGGAGCTTGAGCTTCAGAAAAAGAGCTAGAAACAAGCCTGGCTCGAGCCCTCATAAGTCAAAACGACCCAAGATCGGGCTCGTTTCATTTGCACCCCTGAGAACGTTGAAAAGATACAGTCTTTCTGTATGCAATTGATCAAATCCAAATTTATTGTGAATAAACCCGTTAAGTAATTTCATCGAACAGATGCATAACAAAATTAGGGTTGTTCAAAAAGTTCGTGGCTCGCGGCTCCCTTGAAAATAGCTCGGCTCGATAAAAGCTCAATTCTAAACAAGTCGGCTCGGCTTGATTTCTAAACGAGACGAGCTCAAGCCAGGGTCACATTTAGATTAAACCCTAAATTTTAATATCTATATATAATAATAGCATATTTTCAAAAAAAAAATAATAGTAAAAATTATACATATATTATGCCACTCGATCCTTAAATTATAAAAAAAAATAAAATAAAATAAAACATATAACGTTATAAATTCTCTAGTTTATAAATTTTATATAATACGTATGTTAAAATTATATTTTTTTCTTTTATATATCAAAATTTGTAAAAAAATCTAAAGGAGCTCTGCTCGAGCTTTAAACGCAATTTTTCAGCTCGACCAAGAAAATGACCCGAGCTCGAGCCATCTAGTTTAAGTTCGAGCTCGGTCACACCCTGACTCGGCACGACTCGACTACATTACAACCCTTAACTTAAAAATTACACCAAAATAACCTGCAACTTGAACTAATCTTGATGAACAAAGTAACAATTGCATACCTCAAATCGCCGAAAGTCAAAAGCAAGATTGTGTTTTGGTGAATGTTTGATGTTAAATGTTGATGTAGTATGTATGTATGTATATATGTATATATGTGTAATATGGGTGGGTTGTTCATGCCTGCACGTTCGTGGAGTGGAATCTTGAATTCATAGTAGTAGTTGGTGATGAGCCAGTTGTCTAATACCATTATTATTATTGTCATTAGCATTTAACACCAACTCATATTATTATATCAAGATGAGTCTCCTTGAGTCCTTGTGCATGCAAAATGCATTGGATGAGTAATTTGTAATATTAAACCGAACATCTGTCCTGGTTTTATAAAAAAAGTAATAAAAAAAGGCCCGCATAGTAGGTGAAAAACATCCTACAAAGAAGATGTCAGCAACGAGGCTTGGATGAAAATGAAGGGTGTATAAAAATTTTCATAAAAATGAGGGGAGGTTGGGCTCAATATTCTTGACGAAAGTATAAAAATCTTCAAACGGGTAAATTTACATTAATAAGCAAAAACACCACGGGGGGTGAGGGTGAGGTGTAGACCCCGGACCACAATAATAAAGGTTTGCCCATGAAGATGCGTAAGGGTTTCGCTTCACCGCATTAAATAACATAATGCGTGAATCAACAAAAAATAAAAAATAAATGTGTGTATGCTGGTAATTGGTGGAAAATGGGATTCAAGAGTAGAGAGCGTTGTTCTTTGGATAACACTAGGAGAGACAATGTCCATGTTTATGGTTATGTGTAGTCATGTAGAGGCGTTAAGCGTTTATGGGGTGCCACGTAGGTGAGCAAACGCCCTGTTAAGATGAATGGGAGTGTTAAATGTTTAACCAATTTCAAGCATTAAACTACGAGAACTACATAATATAATTGTTAAATGGTGTTTGGTATAAATAGTGGGTCAGAAAGACCGGGATAAACAATTATATAACCATCTTATGTGTCACAATTAAAACAAAAGGTGCATGTGCTTGTAGAGCTGCACAAATCGGGTACACCTTGAAAACCCGAACCGGTTCGGAACCGGTTTTTTTCAACCCGGGTAGAGAATGACACCGGTTCCAGTCAGAAACCGGTTCGGTTCCCGACCCGAACCGGTGCCCAGATATGCGAACTTTTAAGAACCGGTAGGGTATGAACCGGAACCGGTTTTTACGTAAAAACCGGTTCCACCGGTTTTTTTTGAAATTTAAAAATTAGAGCCGTTAGGAACCGGTTCCAACGGCTATATAGCCGTTTTTTGACCGTTGGAACCGGTTTTTTAACTATAAATAGGGTATTTTCTTACTAATAATAGCAAGTTTCAAAACTATCAAACACACTCCAATTCCAAAACCATAAAACACACTACAAACCAAAATTAACCTTAAACCGACCACAAATGGCATCCAATGATGACGTTGTTATGGTGATCGAAACAACAAGATGCCCCGATGTTTGGGTCCATTACGATTTGTGTCTCATGACCGACTCACATGAGTTGGCACGTTGCAAATATTGCTCGAAGTTTCTTAAAGCAGGGTCCAACTCGACATTACGAAAACATACGAATAAGTATTGTCGAGAGAAAAAAAGATTGGAAGATAAAAAAAAGGAAGTGGGAGAGTCGTCCGGCTCTACAACCCAAAAATAAGTATTCCCGGATTAAAACGACGGACTTTGTTT
Source organism: Bidens hawaiensis (assembly GCF_021521415.1). Lineage (NCBI taxonomy): Eukaryota > Viridiplantae > Streptophyta > Magnoliopsida > Asterales > Asteraceae > Bidens > Bidens hawaiensis. Next base: position 16,043 of record NW_027497462.1, read on the forward strand.
TTTATGTTTTAGTTGTTATGTTTAGTATCGTTTATGTGTTAATAATGTTTGTAATAGTTAGTTTTTAAATAAATAAAATGTTCGTCGTTATTAAAAAAGTAACAAAAATTAATCGAACAAATTATAATAAAACATATAGTACAATTCTTCTTCGTCGAAACAAATAATTTTACCAAAACAAATAATTAGTCGAACAAGTTACAAATAATTTTACCAAAACAAATAATTACAAGTAATGGAAACAAGTAATGGTGAAACAAGTTATATATAGGTTTGGCCCAAAAACCGGTTCCAACGGCTATATTACCGTTGGAACCGGTTCCAACGGATATATTGCCTCAAAAACCGGTTCCAACGGCTATATTACCGTTGGAACCGGTTCCAACGGCTATTTGGTGTCTAAAAAACCGGTTCCAACGGCTATATTACCGTTGGAACCGGTTCCAACGGCTAGTTTGACTTTTTGTTTGACCCTTGAAAAAAAACCCGTCGGAACCGGTTTTTCCGGGTACGACCCGAACCGGTTTCAAATAATAACCGGGTAGGAACCGGGTTGGAACGGTACTGAAATATATATAGTAGAACCGGTCCCGATTTTCGGGTACAAAAATACCCAAACCGGGTATTGTTCCAACCGGGTTGGAACTGAATCTGGAACCGGTTCCGGTTCGGTTCCACCGGTTAGGTTCCGGAACCGGTTTTTTTGTGCACGTCTATGTGCTTGTACGCTTCTTTATTTAGAATTTTGATATTTATCGAGTCTCTCCATGATATTGCATGCTAGATTTAATCAAGAGAAGAGAAAGATGCAATCACATACCCGTTTTATCTATCGCAACTATCTTAATCTGCACAAGTTTATGCATTTTATACGGTTCTTTACTTAAAACGGTTCACTGCAAACCAACCCAAACCATTTTGACAAAAAACCAGTTTCAACCAAACCAGGCCCAAGACGGCAAGCCCAACCTAGCCCGCTGGTTCTATCACCGGTTCCCCTTCTGAACTACCAAACCGGTTTTAAAACCAGTCTGGTTTGAGAAAAAACCAGTTCTAAACCGAACTGAATCGATTTGGACCAGTTTAACCTTTCATGCTCCTAAGCCGGTTTGTTGTACCCCATTACCAACCACAATATTCAACATCAAACTACATGAACAATGACAATTATCACACCACCATAATAACAAACTACTAGATCACAAATTTCATGTTTCCAAATAACCAAACATATCACAAAACATAAATTTCAAGACACCACATAAATCAACAATAACACCTTCCCCATCCTTCCAACATAAACATCTCGATTTGCGTATCCTCGTAACTCAACCCGTCAATCCTCGACCCACCCCACCCGACCCAACTATACAAACCCAAACCCGACCCGTCTCTCAGTTTGACTTTCATTGACTCACTGTTCTTTCCATATCCGTCCGCTAACCCTTAACTTAAGTTCTTGCCTATCTCCACCTGAGAAAAACAAAGCCAAGTTTCTTGGAATCACGAGCCCGTCTTGACTATCACGAACTTTTCTGTGACTGTCACGGATGCTTCGTGGGACTCCTTGCCATGTGAATTTACGTCCGTACCCTCCAACTTCTAATGAATAGCTAAACTTTTTGGCTTCGGTATCCTCGCCCATGAACCGTAAGAATGATATGTAAAACGGGGCCATTCCAAGCTGAAACGCCTCGAAGTGTAAACAGAATTGCCGTCCGTAGCAGTTAAATACCTGCAAAAAGAACAGGACTTTATCTTTCTTCCGAAAATACCATTTTGTGAACAAGAATTTGTGAGCACAGGGTTTAGTGTTTAGTCGAAACAGTTGTAATAATCAGATAATCAAATCTTTTGATTGTTTGGAAAATTTTGATAATTTACTAAGTTAATACATAAAGATGACTGATGTTGACATTTTTGCAAAAAATAAATAATTTTTTTAAGGTAATTACAGTTTTCGACGTTTTGCCCTTTATTATGTATGGGGAACTTGCAGATCATGTCCTCTAACTTCAATAATACAAGCGTCCTTGAAGTTCATATGTTGTCACATTTTTGTCGTTTCCATTAGTTGGCGTTAACTTTTTTTTTTCAAAATGACTATTTTTCCCTTAAAACTAAAAACAAAATGTGTAACTTTTGACAACTATTTTCTGTTTTTTTCTTTATAAAAATATAATTTTGTCCGTCAGTTGTAAGTGCACAATAGTCATTTCTAAAAAACTAATAGAAAAGGTTAGCACCAGTTGGCGTAAAAAACGGAGAGTTTGACCACATATGATGATATGAACTACTGGACGTTTTTTTTACTTATCGAAGTTGAAGGACACAGTCTTCAAGTTACCATATACATAAAAAAAACAAATTCAAAAATAAGAATGTTATGCATCACAATAATACTTATAACAGCTTACCGTTAGCATCCACGTGGCGTTTTCAACTTCATGCGGATTAGACTTAACATACCGATGATTAAACGTGCATCCATCATGCATATCAACATTATGATCATCCTTCAAATGCGTCATAAGAAACGGGATATCCCCAGTGATTGAACACTCAGACCCCGCATAGGGACAATTGTAGGGGCGAAAACGGCAATTTTGCTCGTGTTTGAGCTTGCTATAATAAGGAAAGATATCATGGCATCCGAGGTTTTGATGTCTACAAGGAAGTTCTAAAGATTCGGCTACTTTTTCCAACGCTAAACATCTTATGTTTCCCATTTCAAGATGACATGATGGACAACAATTGTGCACACGAAGCTTGCAATTTGAGCATAAAGTATGACCATTTGGGCACTACAAGAAAAAAAGATATAAAAGGCAAAATGGTGAATTAATTTGGTGCAAATCTTGAAGTTGTTAGCAAGAAAAAAGCTGACTTTGATGTTGAATAACGGTTTTCTTTGCTTAAAAATATGAACTTTTATTTAGTATGACTAAAAATTGTAAATGAAGAGCTAAAAGATGGATTCTTTATAACATAATAATATCATATTTAGATTTAAAACTTCCAGAAAATAGTAATTTTCTACAAAACTATGCAGAGTTAAAAGTAAACATCTGATAGTTTATGCCCATGAAATTATATACTCAAAAACCAAAATGAAAGCAAAAGGGGGTGTTATTTTTGCATAAGCAACAAAATAGTTCGCGTGTGAAATTTTTTATAAAAAAAAAGCAAAATTTTCTCCAAAAAAACAAAGTTCTTTGTAACATAAAATCCTATTTGGCTATAAAACTTCAAAAAAATATATATATAGTGACTTCGCCTAAATCTGAGAGAAATTTTACAAGTGAATTCAATTATTTAGACTCATTAATTTATAAACAATGTATAAACAAACCTGATGAATTGGAGGATACATTAACATTGTGCAAACAGGACACTCTAGAAGCTCATGAACACCATTTGTTGATTGCATTCCATGTTTTCCTGTTGCAATTCTTGTAACACTTTTATCAGTTTTTGTTGTTGCCACATCATACTTCAAAGATTTAGGGTGAGATTCAATAACATCTTTACACACACCGCCACCTGGCGCCATTGAAACTACAATAATATTTTTCTTGATCCAAAATTCAAAACTAGCAATTTAGCTTGAGTTTTAATGTTCTTGAAAGACTTGCAGCATCTGTTAAAACATAAAGTGTGAAGAGATATATGAGAATATGCTATGATATATTAGCTTACAAAGATGTTATAGTATTGAATAATAAAATCTTTAAATTTTGGCCAAATGTGTATAATACTAATATAATGGTCAATGTGAAGCCGGCGAATCAAAGAACCATAGCTTATTAATTAAAGGTTTAATTATTTTAAAGATTTAAACATAATTACGATATAGTGTGCTGTATTATATTGTACAGTACAAGACTATAAAGCATAAAGTGGAACGACTACCCGTCTCCATTAGGGGTGTAAACGAGCTCAAGAGCGGCTCGCTAGCTCAAATCGAGCCGAGCTTAAACAAGCTCGAGCCAAAAAATAAGCTTGTTTAATAAATGAGGCAAGCCCTCATCGAGCTCAAGTTAGCACACGAGCCTAAATGAGCCTAACTACTTAATAAATAATAACAAGCTGGCTCATGAGCCTAAACCAGCCTATTATTTATATAAAATTAAATAATACATTAAATACTATAACTATTATTATTCTAATATAAAATTACGATAAAAATAACTAAATAATATATATCATGCTATATATGAAAAAATACGTATAAAAATATATAAATGTATATAAATTAACTAATAAATAATAAACGAGCAGTTCTCAAGCTTAAAAAGTAAAAACTACTCACGAGCAGAGCTTGAGCTTTAGAAATAGAGCTCGAGACGAGCTGAGCTCGAGTTCTCATAAGTTAAACGCAAATCCGTACACCACAAATTAATGTCTAAAAAACCCACTGATAACAAGAAAACCAGCAAAAAAATCTAGTAAGACAGGTAGGTGAAACTCTGAACTACTACTATTTAGTAATATAAAGATTCTTACACCAACCCAACTCAAGTAAATGCAAGGAAATTAAGAGCAGATCTATACATATAATAATCAATCCAAACATACTTACAATCATTGAGAAGATATAATTATAGAGAAATAAATAGATATAGCCCCAACAACTAATTGATCATCTAATTCAGCTATCACTAAAATAAATATTACTTTCAGGACTAGTTAGCTACTTTTAGTACCAATAATTAACACTAAATAACTTGAAAACTAATATATAAACAGAAACAAACAAGCAGAAATTGTGATTGCCTAACAAGATTATAATTCATGTGGAATTCCTAACATCAATCAACCTAATATTCTGCATTTGGCAAGAAAGTAGGTAGAATTGAATTATTAAAAAAAAGTTGATCAAAAACCAATTCTTGGCATAAAGTGACTAAAACATTCAACATCTGACATCAAAGTAAGAATTTCACAAAAGCTTATAACTTTATGTAAATAATATCCAAGAAATCAAGAAAAAAATTAGGGTTTCAGTTTAAATCAGATGAAAAATGGTCAAAATGTCAAAACCCTAAAATTATAATACTTACTCCAATTGGGTGTGTAATGGTGTAAAGTAAGCATTTTTCAAACCAAATAAACCCTAAATAGCAAAATGCAAGAAAATGACAACACAAGAACCCAAAATCAAAATGCAATCAAATTTCCAGAACATTTAAAAATTTAGTTTTTTTTTTACTAAAAACCTGTTTCATTTGATCAAAAGATTCAAAACCCATCTCAGAAATCAACCAAATAAGATAAAGATTCATGGGTTTCAAATAAAAAGTTGATTTAAACAAAACCCATTTCAAATTTCAAATAAATTAAGCAAAAAGCAACCATTTTTACAGTTAAAAACATAAAATGACTCAAAAAATTAGGGTTTTTTTTACTAAAAACCTGTTTCATTTGATCAAAAGATTCAAAACCCATCTCAGAAATCAACCAAATACACAAAGAGATTCATGGGTTTCAAATAAAAAGTTAATTTAAACAAAATCCATTTCAAAATTCAGGTAAAATAATAAAAAAGCACCCATTTTTACGGTGAAAAACATAAAAAGATTGAAATTAGAGAGATACCCAGATGAGATTTTGGAGCTTATTGTTTGAATCTGCTGTTGAATTGAAGAAAAATGAAGTGAAGCTTCGGAAATTGATGAAGGAAACGTATAGAAAGGGTTTTTGAACTTTTGATATTTGATTTTTGAAAGTCGTCTGATGAGGTAAAAACATACAGAAGAAAACATATTGGTTATAGATTTAGTTTCTTTAAGTATATATAAAAGTGAAAATGAGTAATAAATAAATGTTTTAAATTGATTTGTATGAAAAAGAATACATATTTTAAGGAAGTATATAATTTATTTATTCGTAGTTTCGTGCTCTAGCGGTATCCAGATGACTTTTTGTAAGGTAGGTTGATGGTTCGAGTCTCGTTCGTGATAAAAAATTGTCATGCGTGATCCATGGTTTTACCATAGTAGGTTTTCGGGTTGGTGGGTTTTCTCTATAATTGGTGATGGGTCGGGTCACCAACATTGTTTATGATCGTTAGCGTTGATGGTCTTTTTCCAATGAGTGTACCTAGGTTGTTGGGCTTTGTTGATTGTTCAAAAAAAGATTCATGACTAGGAATATCAATGTGTGTCCAGTGTAAAAAGATATATATTTGGTTTTTCTTAAGTGAAAATAGACTAATAAAAACAGATGACATATTTAAGTTGATTTATATGAAAAATAATACACATTTTAAGTAGCTATGTAATTTATTTAAATAAAGGTGTAGGATTATGAAGGTTGTGTTAGTCATTCAAAAGAAAAGTATAGTTTTACTCCCTATAAAAAGTTGTTTGTAGTAAAAGTGTTTAAAAGCATTCATAAATCATAATAGCGTTGTTTTTAGAAAATATGAGATAACATGGATAAGAGAGTACATAATGTGTTGTGATTGCATATTGTACATTTTCGATATAAAAAAAGAGTGATTGATGATGATATGCGAGTGAAAAGACGATACACGAAATTTGAGTTATATATCAAATTTATTTAAATTTTAAAGTGATATACATGATAGGAAGGTTTGATAGGCTAACAAAAAAATATATACATTGATGACTCTGTAAAGTCATGTATCACATTACTATTGCACTAATTTGTTTTCCTAACTTGACTATTAAGATATAAAAAAGCTGATGAATTAACTATTTGCTTGAAGTAACTATTTCTATAATTCTCTTTGTTAAAATACATGCTTTAACTAATATTAAACCTCATATAAAGTATTTAGAAATTTTAAACCTTAACCAACTGTTACAAAACTCGAACATTCATACATACAGGGCCGTCCCATGAGCTAGCGAAACCAGACTACGTCTTTAGGCTCACACTTTATTAAAGACACCAAATCCAAAATAAAAAACAAAAATTATATATATATATATATATCACAACTCAAGTGAGTTTTCATTCTATACTTTGCCTACGCGCGCACACACACACTATAATGGGTAAAACAAACTCAAATTCATGTGTTGGTCTAGTGGTAAACTTATCCAAAATTTATAGGAAAAAGTAACAGATAAAATATTATTTTAATTAATTATTTTATTAAGTTTAAGTAACAGTTTTATATTATAGTTATATTTAAAAGTATTTTATATTTTTTTAGGCTTGGATTATATACACACCAGGTTAGTTATTTAGACACCAGTTAAACCTATATGACTCGTATAGAGCCTTTATACGAGCCGTATAGATCCAGAATTATGTCAGTTTGTGTCGCGCGAATGTTAGGTTCTGTTTCATTGTCTCGTATAGCCTCTATACGAGTCGTATAGGCTTCTTAGGATCGTATAGCCCCTATATGAATGATATAGCATATTTTTTTTATTTTACTTAAAATAAATACAAAGATATAGCCTATAGGAAATAACTAGCGACAAGGTATTAAGATAAAACACCTGATGTAAAAGTACATATTTTGCTTCCATGCAAAGACAACGTATCGAACTAAAATGAGCATTTCGGGTATCCGATTTTATTTCAGATA
>NW_027497463.1:0-134191 GCF_021521415.1 Bidens hawaiensis
ATCCGGTTGTTAGTACATAAAATGTCTATCGCTTTGGTCTTGTATTGTTAAAACGAGCTGATTTGTTAGATTGACATGTTAAGGCGTATACGTTTACCAACGTATAAGACTTATACGAAGTATAAGTTTTATACGCTACATGGACTTATACGACCATAGGCTTATGTGTATATATAGGCTTGATCATGTCATATTTTAGTAGAACTTGGTAGTGCTTTTTGGTCCAACTTGTATTTATTCTATAATTGTCATATCATATTGTACTTCACTAATATTGAGATATATGAGAAATAGCGAGAATATAATGAGAACTCTTGTTGTTTTCAATCACGTTTAGGGATTCTGCACCTTCACGTTGACTCTAGATATCGATCTACGTCTTGTTCACGTCACGGACACATTCTTACATCCGGTATCAGATCTTTGGTGCTCGACATCAGAAGAAATTACAAGAACTACTCGTTTTACGTTATGAATCGATCTATTTCTCAATTGTTAAAAGTTCGCTTCGGATTCATTAAAGTCTAATCATGTACAAAATCTCAGAGATTGTTCATTTTGGTTTATAGATCATGTCTGGAAAGTTTCGTTGGATTTCGAGTTCGCTTACTCTCTTAAACGTCAACATTCTTAAAAAACGCGAAAAATTGGCCCATTCCAAATCAAAATCTAATTGCACCAAAATGTTTGTTTTGATATTGGGAACATTTTTGGAAAATTTCGGGTGATTTCGAGTTTTTTGATAGGTCAAATGTCGAAAAATGTTAAAAAAAATTAGCCGGTTGGACTTATACGCCTAAGGACTTATACAGAGCTAAAGACTTCTACGTTGCTAAGGACTTATACATTGCTAAGAACTTATACGCTCGAACTTATATGCCAGAAACTTATACGGTGGAAACACAAAATTTAAAAAATTTTCAAAATGGAATTTTCGAGTTTGTGTAACGATGAAGATGCTATGAAAAGAAACAAAAGACAAGTTTTGAAGATGTTGATATTGAGATGATGAATGGAGAATCGTTTGATAGCTTAATCAAAAGATATTGCAAGCTTGTGAGCGAATTGAAATATATCGGAGTTGAGAGACGTGAGTTCGAAAACATTGACAGGTTGGCCAATACACTCGTTAACAATTCACCAGAATTTTGGGGTATATTCATTATGCCAATACAATCAAACCCCAACACATACAATCTCTCTCAATTTATCGATAAGATAAAGGATCGTGAATTGTCTTTCCTAAAGAATAGTAAAGTTGATGTTTGTGAAAGTCCGGAAAAGTGTGCACATGAAAATCATGTGAAAAATGTGAGTTAATTTATCAAGAATGTTTAGAAAAAGATGTGGAGTACAAAATGTTAAAACTCACACTGACCCTTTACTAAATTAAGCTTAAACGTGTTAAGGAAGCTTATAATCAACTTCAAAAAAGTGAAAAGGCACTGCGAGATAAGATTAATCAAAATGAGAAAACAATAAACAAATACATTGACAAAAATGCTACACTTAAACAAAAACTACAAACTGAGACTGAAAAAGTGGATTTGAAGCTTAACAGTTACAAAGAAGCATCTTTTGATGAATTAACTGGGGATGTTGTTGGATCTAATGATCATGGAGTGGAGTATAATCATGATCAAGTTAATAAGGTTGAATTCACACATGGTACGACATCTGAGAGCGAGAAAGAAATCCAGTATCGAAATCAATTCAGTAACGATTTCTTTATTCAAAATGACAAACGTAAAAAAAATGAGAAATCTTCTTGGTATAAGAATTGTCCTAAGTTTTCTTGCATTCAAAAATCAGATGTTGTTACATCTAAAGGCAAACAAGATGTTCTGAAAACAGAAAAATAAAATTTCAAAATTCAAAATCTAAAAATACGAGCTCAAACGTCAAATCAAGTATTCCAAATGATCTTTCGAAGTAAACTTTAAAAAGAAAAGACGACACCATTAACAATGTTTCGGGAAAACCAAAAGCTGTTGAGATAGTTGATTTAAAAGATTGTGGTGTGAAAAGGTTTGAAATTTTATGTGAAAAGATCCATATCAAAGTTATATCATTAGATCGTTAAGAAAAAGGACTCATCCGATCAAGTATGTGTTGGAAGAGAGTCATGTTCTGAAAGTTCGGATCATAATGTAATATCAGTCAAATCCGAATGTTCAGAAAATTCAACTATTTTACATGTTAATTCTGGAAGTTCAGATAGCAAGAGTTCTAATTTAACGAATATGCATGAAGATTTGAAAACTGTTCACTTGAGGGGGATAATTATTGAAGATCTTTTAATGATCGAAGTTTTGAGAATCTAGTCTAAGCAATATGCTAGGGGGAGTCTGTTGAAGCATGAACGCCTAATGCTTAGACACCAAGACCAAGAAATACCCAAGGGGGCATTTGTTAGTACATAAAATGTCTATCGCTTTGGTCTAGTATTGTTAAAACGAGCTGATTTGTTAGATTGACATGTTAAGGCTTATAAGTTTACCAACGTATAAGACTTATACGGCGTATAAGTCTTATACAATGTATGGCTTATACGGCCATAGGTGTAAGGCCCCGGCCCGGTGCCCTACTTTAGTGTTGGATTTACTCATAAACACAGTTCTAAATATTAGAGTTAATTAAAACGTTGTGCGGAATATAAAACTTTCATAACATTACAATATTAATCCATAACTTGCCTTAAAATATTCTTGTCTTTCAAATTTAAAACATTAAATATAAAACATCATTAGTTTTCATATGCCAGATTCTTATTCTTCTGCCATGTGTCCCCGCTCAAGCCAGTTGCCTCATCCTACTCACCTGCGTGCATACTAAAAGTCAGCTACGCTGAGTGAGTTCTAGTTAGTCACATATCATACAATACGTACTCTTACCTTCAATTATGCATCCGATGATACATAATAATTACTTTACTAATTTACTTTCACTACCCAACTTCATACATACATACATACATACATACTTTATTACTTTCATACTATATAATTACTATCCTTTCTATCTCAGATATTATTAGGGTCTGATCCCTTCCTTTTCTATCTCATATATTATTAGGGTCTGATCCCTCTTTCCTTTGTCTATCTCAGATATTATTAGGGTCTGATCCTTTTCTTGTCTATCTCAGATATTATTAGGGTCTGATCCCTCTTTCCTTTGTCTATCTCAAATATTATTAGGGTCTGATCCCTTTCTTGTCTATCTCAGATATTATTAGGGTCTGATCCCTTCCTTTTCTATCTCATATATTATTAGGGTCTGATCCCTCTTTCCTTTGTCTATCTCAGATATTATTAGGGTCTGATCCCTCTTTCCTTTGTCTATCTCAGATATTACTAGGGTCTGATCCCTTTCTTGTCTATCTCAGATATTATTAGGGTCTGATCCCTTTTTACTTCTCTATCATAGATATTATTAGGGTCTGATCCCTTTTTCTCTATCTCATATATTATTAGGGTCTGATCCTTCTTTCTTCATCTTCGTTCATACTGACTTTACATACCCATAACATACATATACTTTCTCTAGTCGTTCATACACATCCATACGTTATACATATATCTATCATACACATTCATCTATTATCTACATACCTCCTTTGTCAACACGTGCAATATCCGAAGATCGTTCACGTGTCGACAAGCTTTCGTTCACATTCAAGATATACATACATAACATAAAAATCATACATGGCATACACTTACCATTTAAGGTAAGTGTATTAACTATTACATCGAATATGCACACAGCCCCGAAAACATAACAAGGAAATGTGGCTAGAAACTCACCTGATCTCGGTTGTGTCCGCCGTTTAAGGTTATTCCCTTCCTTTGATGTGCGCGACTAACTGTTTAATTGATACAATATTAAATATTGTTCTATCCCTTCTTACTACTTTCTTAACTAATCTTAAGCGTCTAAGCCTATTTTACTCCATTGAGTCATTACCCGGTTAGTTAATTGTTACACGTTAACCTTTAAAGGTATCTTTAAAGTCTAGGGGATAATATGTAATTAAACCATTTATTCTAACTCCAAGGACCTTTCTGTCATTCTTTCAAACTTCTAATTCGTTATTCAGAATATAGCGAACTGGGTGAGTAACGAATCACCTGATTCGTTATCTGATTCGCTATCTTACATTATCTGATTCGTTATCCTAGTCTTTAACGAATGGCCACATTATGAATTGGCCTTTATAACGAATTAACCCTTATAGCGAACTAGAGTCTTTATAACGAACTGGCTTAACTGAATTGAAGCTAGTTCGTTGTTCTTAACGGAGCTAGTTCGTCATTCCTTCGTTAACGAATCAGTTCACGAATTAAGGCTAGTCCATTAACGAATTACCTTTAATTCGTTAGTTTCACATAACGAATTAGGGTTAGGGTTTTAACATTCTTTTCATCCTTGTATACGCTTTTCCGGCGCCGTCATCGCCGGAAAAACCAGGATCTTACCCCATTTACCCGTTTTTCATTCCAAACAACTTATTTATGTTAAATTTTACATCTTTCTCACATAATAGGGTCCGATTTACTATCCTACCAAGTTTAATGCAAAACCGACTTAAATTACCCGTCCTTTTCGCAAACCGAACACTACTTGTTTTACCCGAAACGAGCCAACTAACCCGTGTACTATCAAGTTCATAACTTTATCAATAATCATGACCCGATCTATCATCCTATCAATTTCATGTAAATCCGTAAACGAAAAGTAAACATTTTTAACAAAAACGTACCTTTGATGTTTTTGTTCGAATCACTCGAATAGACCAAAACCATATCAAACGAACTCGAATTTGAGTGATTCAAGTGGCCACGGAACCGTCTCGCCCCGATCTACAATCCCATCAGCTCACCCATGCCGAAAACTACCGCTACAGTCGCCGGAAAAGCTGAACAGTCCCTGGAATCTTCATTTTTGAGCTGCTACGGTTTTGCTAATAAAAACCGGACTTCCCGACTTCTGATTGAAAATCTGTTCGGTGGAACTCTTCATTTATATACCATGAACACTAAGTTAAAATTTGAGATCGATCCGACGGCTAGATATCCGGAAATCGTTGTGTCTTTGTGGGTGGTTTTCTAAAAACGGGAATGGAGTTAAGTATGTGTTTTGATGGTGTAAGCTATGGTGTGGAGATGTATGAAAATGGAAAGGATTAGGGTTTTAAGGGGTATTTATACTCCCTTAAGACCACGGACCTTAGGCCCATATTTCCTTTTTGGTTCATAATTAATTCCATCTAATTAGCCTACTTATCCTTCCATCTTTATTATTTTATTTCTCTACTAACTTAAGTAAACTTTTCCCTCTTAAATAAATGATATATTAATTATTTATTCTTAGAAATTTCAGGATGTTACAATAGGCTTATGTGTATATATAGGCTTGATCATGTCATATTTCAGTAGAACTTGGTAGTGCTTTTTGGTCCAACTTGTATTTATTTTATATTGTCATATCATATTGTACTTCACTAATATTGAGATATATGAAAAATATAGAGAATGTATTGAGAACTCTTGTTGTTTTCGATCACGTTTAGCGATTCCGCACCTTCACGTTGATTCTAGATATCGATCTACGTCTTGTTCACGTCACGAACACGTTCCTACATGGGATCAAGCACACAAACTACATCATACTTCTCTTTACCACGATCCAAATAAATATTGGCTTCACCAGTCGACGCCAAATATGACCAACAAAGGAAATAAGGATGAAAATCATGTTCCATTGGACACAACGGTATCAAGCGTAGCGAATCTGGTCTTGAATATCTCAATGTTCGAATCAGCTCATCTTCAGGGTTTTTTCGTTTCCTTGACATAAACACATTAGGAATTTGAGGTGTCCACCTTTCGAAACCCCTTTTCGCCTCATTAACCATGAATTCCCAAACTTCTTTCACATGTATGCTCTTTGGCTTGTAAAGTAGGTCATAACGCATACAAATATCATATACATCGAACCATGGTAAACTTTTAAGCTCCATCAAACTATTGAAGTATTGGTCTCCAAATAGTCTTCTTATCGCAATCTTTCAATTCTTACTCAAGTACGCAATGCTTATAATACTTCACCGGATTTAAATAAACTTGTTTTGACTAAGTAGCTGATTAGGAAACCGATCTAGCATCTCTTCTTTTGTGACTTTCTTTGGTTGTTTGGACGGATCTGGTTCTATCTCAATCTCCTCATCAAATACTTCATCACACGCGTCGAACTCTTCAGATTCTCCATGATATTTGACTAATTCTGGTTTATCATCAAATTCCACATCTTGATTCACCCAGTCTTCATTTATATCTGTCTCGGGGATATCTTTTTAAAGATCAAATGTTAGATCTTCAACAAAAACATCCAACATTTTAGCGATTTCAGACTTATCAACATGAATCTTCCCTTATTCTAATTCATCCATCATATTAGAAACTTTAAACCTTGTTGGATCCAGAAATACATCAAAGTATTCCAACTCTTCCAAAGGTTTATCGATAGGTGCACATTTAGTTTTATGCTCCTGTTGTGGTTCATCATGTTGAACATCACCACTAACAGAGTCAATCTTCTTTTCAGACTTACCAGCTATAGCACCAGCACCTCCTTTAGGAGTATCATCATCATCCAAATCATCATAGTCATCATCAGAATCACCAAAGTCTAATTTCTCCTCTTCTTCTTTATCTTTTACCTCCTTTTCTTCCTTAACAACCTTGGTCTCATCAAAAATAGTATCGATAGGTACTACTATTGTATCAACCACAGGTTCCTCAACTTGTATAACAATATGACCAGATTACCCAACCTGAACAGAGGCATCTTGTTTAACAACATCATCATCAATAAAGATAGGATCTTCGATTTTATACTTCCCTTTTTTAGTTGCTCTTTCATTATCATATTCAACACGAAACGTTGCCTCAGCAACACCAATGTCACCTCTATACACACGTTCAAACATGGTGTCACTCTCTTCAGCCCTATCAACTTCAGAATTAAGTCTAATCTCGAGCTTCTTTTCAATGATGAAAAAGTACTTCATACGCTCATTCAACAAGTCATCTTGTATTTTTCTCTTTCCTTCACTTTCAACCAACCTTTTTATTATTTCAACATTTTCAATCCTCAATCGGTCATTCTCCTCAGTCAAGCTTGTAATCCTAGCTTCTTGATTATCCACCTTATCTTTCAAAAATTCAAACTCAACCCTTGATTGTCCATCCAATTGTAAATACACATAAGAAAAACTTCCAAATAACTGTTGTGATGCTTTAGGATCAGCTTTTGGAGTTTTCTTGTGAACAGATTCTTCAACTACAGGTGTAGATTTGGAAATAAACTTCTGAGTAGTTAGAGTTTTCATCAGCTTATCTATAGCATCATCCAAGTTCACATCAAATATTGGAATCTTTTCAGCTTCAACATTAACATCAGCCTTAGCAGGTTCAGGAGTCTTCTCAACATTTTTCTCCTGATCTTTAACAAGACCAACATCCACGTCCTCTGGTTCGTCAACCAAACACATATCAATTTTCGTCCTTTTAACCAAATGCTTTACACGTTTATTCTTTGGCTTGGTTAACTCAGGAACATAAGTCTCATCTTGACCAAACTGTTAATTTGTTTGCTTCTCCTTTTTCCAATCATATATGGCCCGAGGATCAGCCCACGTAGTCTTTTTGATCTCAGGATCCGACTTAGTATCCTCTCCAGATTGATCAAAATTTGGTTCGGTGACAACAGGTTCTTGTTGTAGAGCAAGAGCAAGAGGTGTTATAGGCTCAGCTTTAACTGTTCGCTTTTGTTTCTTTTGGACTTTTGTGACCCCTCGGCTTCATCATCCTTGGCTTTCACAAACCAACGACTACCAACAATAGGCAAAACCTCTGCATACAAACATTTTAATTTTCACGATCCGAGTCACTTCCGTCTTTCCTCCACTTATCATCAACAGGTGCCATATATTCAGGATCACGTAAATGTCCAAATAAAGCACGAAACACAGGTTTCTCCTCCTCTAACTTCTTTCTGTAAGAATTCAATTTAGCACATCCTATCACCGACATGTGTGCCAATTTAAACTCTTCACCATTCTTTAAAATCACAGGAAATTGATGATCAATGATAAGCTGGACAAAACGTGGGTACATCAGGCATTCGCTATCAAAATACATCTTCATATGCTCGAATATAACTTAGAAAAGTTATATTTCAGATTCAAGCTTAAAGTTGTCATCATACACATCTAATAGTCTAGAATCTCCTCATATCCACCCTTAGAATATCCCAAACAATGAACGATCACGTGCACCATAAACTTGAATGGTCTAGACATTCCCGCCTTCAAATAAGCAACTCTATTCACCTCATTCCGATAACCCATCTTCTGCAAACACCCCGTGACCATACGTTAATCAAGAGCAGTAGGATCAGTTGATTCATTCTGTATCTCTAACACATCATCAAGCACTTGTTCATAAATAATGATCTCCTTTTTCTGAACCACTGCTTTAATACACTCCTCCTCGATCTTAGCGTTCCTCCAGAATTCCTCCACGATCTCCTTTATAAATACAGTGTTACTTGTAATCACCTTTAAGATCCTCGATCGTTAAAAGAATGGAAATATGGGCCTAAACATTTCCATCTTGTCATCTGATCCATCCAAAAATGCACACACGTTATAATTCACATCATAATCTTTCACCGTCTGCACACACAGTCATACATAACAACATGTTAGAAATTTTTATAAAAATTTATCAATTTTGAAAATTTTTCTAAGTATGAACTTGTATGTTTAATTATGACTCAACGTATAAGTCTAGTTTAACGTATAAGTACATAATAACTTGTAAGTCCAATTCAATATGTAAGTCCAGATCAATGTGTAAGTCGGTTCAGCGTGTAACTATGTACACATATAAGTATGATCAAACGGATAAGTGTTTAGACGGATGAATCTCATCAACGTATAAGTTCAAAACAACGTGTAAGTCATGGACGTATAAGTGTTAAAACTTATATGATTTATGAATTTATAATTGTTAAAACTTATAAGTCGTATAATTCATTAAGACTTATACGCCGTATATGTCTAAACACTTATGCGTTCAGAAACCCAATCTAGGTCAAAATCAATTAATCAAATCCATATACTAATTGACAACCAATAACGAACAATAAGGTTCGAAACATTATTGATGATGTTTATCAATCAAAAACCCTTTGAAACATGTCCCGAAACAATTCCAAATGCGTCCAGTACTGTTCATCCATCTAAAACATTTCAGATCCAACAGATTAGAGTGAAATTATACCTTTAAAGAATCAAGTGATGTGTGAATCAACCACAAGAATCAAATATTTCAGTTTATACGGAGTAAATGACAAGATATATGGACAATTGTACAAAGACAGTGGACGGCGTGTATTTTTTTCAAATGAACGTATAAGTAGTAAATGAATAGATCCAACGTATAACATGATATTTATAGTCTACCCTTATACGTCTGTATAAGTATTTGACTTATATGCCGTATAAGTTATTACAAGTTATACGACGTATAAGTTTAATACTTATACGTTGAAATATTCAATCAACGTTTAAATCCGACAAATTTCAAACTTTCGAGTCCAATCAAGTCCAATTTAATGATCGTGATAAATTCAATTGAAATTTTGAAAAACGTTTTACTCAAACAACCATTTTAACATTTTTGAACTCAATCAAGTCCAAATTAATGACCTTGATAAATTAACTTGAAATTTTAAGTCCCAATTTTGAAAATTTTTGCCAAAAACAACCACTTGATTCAGATTCTTGGATATCCAAACCCAATTAACCATTCACCAAAATCGAAAATAATTCAGAAATGTAAAATATTTTTGGTTTATAAACGAAAGTTGTAATCAAAACTAAAATATTTCAAAATAAAACTATTTACAAACATAAAGAAACATATTTTTGTGAGTTGAGCAAGGAATCATATTAATCGATCTGTTCTTTCATTATGGTTTTATAGTTCAGCTTTATTATGTCTGATGTTAAGCCGGGCATTGGTATTGTTGTCCACTTAAACTTTTATAACAAAAGATTAAGAGATACCAGTGATACGATTAAGGTTCAATGAAGCACACAATATGAAAATATTATTAGATTCTAATATTGATTCAGGCTTATTATGATTTTTACCATGTCACCCCAACTTGACTTAAACCTTAGAACCAGCAGATCAAAACAATATTAAACTGTTTAATTTGGCAATCATAGAAACAATTTTCCACAACAAGGCATATCCCCGTTATCGAGCAATGCCCTAAGTTTCCTTTACCATGGATGAGTATGCATGATTTCATATGTCGGCTTATAGACATTGTATCCCCTCGGGTCCGTTTCTTATTGATATTAAGATGCACGCAAGGGAGGAACAATGTATGACTAACAGCATGATTGATCAAGTCAGTAGTGAAAGTTGTACAAAGTTTAAAATGATCAAGTTTAATGACTTTTCAGGGTTCGCTCTTTGAGCACGTTTTTAAATATTCACCGAAATGAATACCCAGATGATAAACCGCATAAAGACCTCAATGGTTCCAGAAACCTAGTGCATCCCATCAATATAAGTTTTAAGGCCATAAAACCATACACCGTTGAAGTGTAGACTGTGTGCAAGACGCTTAAAACACTTTTATTAATACTTTATCTTTGTGATCTACTGAAACATAAAGCTTGAGTATAACTTGCTATTACATTTCTACCTTCATTACCAAGACTTTTGCTAGAATGCTAACTATCTTTCAATTAGCCTAGTTATGTTTATATCACTTATTTCCTTATGTGTTTGTTTAAAAGCCTACCAATGCACCGAACATTAAGCAATAGACTTTTATACTTAGTATTTCCGATACTTGGAACAAGATGATCAATGTACTATAATTTTCCTTATATGCTTCAAAACTCATTTTATTTTACACACTTTTCAATGTTTTTGGATCTTATATTTTTTCAAATGTTTTTGGCTTTTAAGATTTTTCAAATGTTTTTGTATTTTCCCAAACCATTTCTCCCCCTAAAATCATAAACCATTTTAAAGAAACTAAATATTTACAAAGAAATATGACTTGGTGAACGGTTACTCAAGGTCGGAATCCATAACCTTGGGATCACTCACTTTCCCACCTCCCATGTTCTTAATACCGTTAAGCCCCAACAAATACAAAATTCTGTTTTTATCGAAAGCTTTAGTAAAAAGATCAGCTTTTTATTCGTCAGTGTGAATTTATCTATGGTTATCAACTTCTTCTCATAACAATCACAGATAAAGTGATACCCTATGTCGATATGTTTAGTTTTAGAGTAACTTACCAGGTTCTTATTTATTAATATAGCAGCAGTTTTATCTACAAAATAGCAATAGTAAGAAATTCCAAACCATAATCGCGCATCTGTTGTTGTATCCATAAAACCTGAGAAAAGCAACTGGAAGCAGCCACGTACTCATCTTCACAGGTAGATAGCGATACAATCGTCTGCTTCTTACACTACAATGTCACCAACCTGCTACCAAATAATTGATAGCCGGCAGTGGTAGATTTAGCGTTCAGATTGCAGCTTCTATTGTTTGAATCAGAATATGCTCTCAGCTCAAATACATCGTCTCGTGGATACCAAAGACCGACCCTTGACATCCCTTTAGATACTAAAGTATCCGCTTCACTAACGATAAGTGAGAGACTCATGGATTTGATTGATATATCGGACGCACAAACACGTAGGATACATGATGTCTTGCCTTGATGCAGTGAGGTACATAAGGGAACCAATCATAGAACGGTAGAGAAATTCGTCAACCTTCTCCCCGGTGGGATCGGGACCAATTCCATGATTTAGCGGGATAGAAGTGCTGATCGGCGTTGAGTCAGCCATATTGAACTTTTCAAGGATGTCTTTAAAATACTTTTTTCTAGTGAATAAAGATACAATTAGACATCTGTTTGACTTGCAAACCCAAGAAAAACTTCAATTCTCCCATAGCACTCATCTCAAACCATCTACTTCATTTGTGAAGAGTGTACAATTGATAGTTCCAGGAACAAAACTTTATGCTTGAATCTGAAATGTTTTAGATGGATGAACAGTACTGGACGCATTTGGACTTGTTTCAGGACATGTTTCAAAGGGGTTTTGATTGATAAACATCATAATGTTGTGAATGTTATTGTCTATTATTGGTTGCCAATTAGTATCTGGATTTGATTTTGACCTATATTGGGTTTCTGAACGCATAAGTGTTTAGAGATATACAGCGTATAAGTTACAATGACTTATACGGCGTATAAGTTTTAACACTTAAACATTCATAAATATTTTACGGGTTAATATACTTACACGTCCATGACATACACGTTGTGATCTTATACGTTTGACTCACACTTACACGTTGTTTTGAACTTATACGTTGATGAGACTTATCCGTCCTAACACTTATCCATTTGATCATACTTATACGTGTACATAGTTACACGATGAACTGACTTACACGTTGATCTGGACTTACCTGTTGAATTGGACTTACAAGTTATTATGTACTTACACGTTAAACTAGACTTACACGTTGAGTCATAATAAATAAACATACAAGTTCATACATAGAAAAATTTTTATAAAAATTTCTAACATGTTGTTATGTATCATTGTGTGTGTAGATGTTGAAAAATTTTGATGCTAATTATAATGTGTGTGCATTTTTGGATGGATCAGATGACAAGATGGAACCGTTTAGGCCCATATTGCCATTCTTTTAACGATCGAGGATCTTAAAGGTGATTACAAATAACACTGTAGTTATAAAGGAAATCGTGGAGGAATTCTGGAGGAACGCTAAGATCGAGGAGGAGTGTATCAAATTAGTGGTTCAGAAGAAGTATATCGTTATTTCTGAATAAGTGCTTCGTGATGTGTTAGAGATACGGGATGACTAAATTGATCCTACTGCTCTTGATGAACGTATGGTCAAAGGATGTTTGCAGAGGATGGGTTATCGGAATGAGGTAAATAGAGTGGCTTATTTGAAGACGGGTATTGTCTAGACCATTCAAGTTCATGGTACATGTGATGGTACATTGTTTGGGACATAGGAGAGGAGGGTACGAGGAGATTCTAAACTATCAAATGTGTATGATGACGGCATTGAGTCTGAATATGAAATATAACTTCTCCAAAGTTATATTTGAGCATATGAAGATGTATTTTGATAGAAAATGGCTGATGTACTGTAAAGTTCTGTTCCCAATGCTTCACTTTGGATGTTGGATTTACTCATGAAACAGTTATAAGTATCAAAGTTAATTTAAACTTTCCACGGAATTATAAACTTCAAACTTATTACAAAACCATTCAAATCTTCCAAACTAAACATCTTTTGTCTTTCAAATTAAAACATAAATTATAATAACAACATAACATTTTCCTCAAGATGCATGTGTCTTCAGTCCAATGCCATGTGTCCGTATCAAGCGAGCTTCCTCCACCTATTCACCTGCGTGCATACTAAAAGTCAGTTACGCTGAGTGAGTTCTAGTTAATCAGGCAACATACAATGCATACACATACTTACTTATAAATACGTATCCGAAGATACATATCACATTCTTAACCTGCTACCTTTCTTTATACATACTTTCATTCTTTCTTTTATACATAACTAACATTCGTTTTAAAGAGCATTTCGCCCTCTAACCTTCGCAGATATTATTAGGGTATGCCACCCTTTAACCTTCGCAGATATTATTAGGGTCTGCAACCCTTTAACCATACGTACCTTTTCCTTATATAATATACTTTCGTACATACTCATTTCATTACTTACCTTCATACATACATATTTCAAACTAGACATACTACAAATTACTTTGCTTGACAATACGCGCAATATCCGAAAATCGTTCACGCACTGGCAAGCATTAATTCAAAACATTCATACATACTATCACATTAACCATAATATCATACACTTAACATTTAAGGTAAGTGTATTAAAATTCACATCGAGTATGCACACAACCCCGAAAACATAACAAGGAAATAGGGCTAGAAACTCACCTGGATCCTGTTTCTTTCTGAGTTTATAGTAATGCCCCTCTTTAGATGTGCACGGCCAAATGGTATAATAAATACAAGTATCAATTAACAAATTCTAACTATATCATACTTATAAATTATTTCCAGCCCAAGCTACGGGGGTCCGGGGACAACGCCCCTAGCAGCGGGGTCTAGGGGCAGCAACGCCTAGCATGGTCCAAGGGGCACAGCCCCTGGCTGGGGTCGAGCTTGGAAAATTTTTATTTCTACTATTTGCCCTTTACAAGAAAGTTCATCAGAAAAATTTTAATCCAATGAATCCCTTATTGAATGGTCCCTTTTATTCGAATGGACTCTTTGATCCGAATGGACCCTTTTATTCGAATGGACCCTTGTATTCGAATGGTCCTTCTTATTCGAAAGGATCCTTTTTATTCGAATGGTCATTCTTATACAAATGGACCTTTTTTTATTCGAATGGTCCTTCTTATTCGAATGGACACTTTGATTCGAATAGACCCTTGTATTCGAATGGTCCTTATTCGAATGGACACTTTTAGTCGAATGGACCCTTGTATTCGAATGGTCCTTCTAATTCAAATGGACACTTTGATTCGAATTGACCCTTGTATTTGAATGGTCCTTCTTATTTGAATGAACCTTTGTATTCAAAGAACCAACTCAAACCTTGTAGTTGATCAAACAAATCATCAATCCGTGGAAATGGATATCTATTCTTTACCGTAAGCTCAACTCTCGGTAGTCTATACACATTCTCATGCTTCCATCTTTCTTCTTAACGAACAATATTGGTGCGCCCCACCGGGAAACGCTCGGTCTTATAAAACCTTTGTCGAGGAGTTCTTGCAGTTGGGACATCAATTCTTTCATCTCGAACGATGCCAGACGGTAAGGTGCTTCCGCGACGGGTTGGGCTCCTTGTATTAAGTCGATCTGGAATTCTATCTCACGCTCCAGTGGCAACCCCACAAGGTCCTCAGGATACCCTTGTGGATAGTCTCACTCAACAGGAACATCTTTCACTTCTTTCGCCTCGGCTGTAGCTTTGACAACATATGTCAGGTAAGCACCGCACCCTCACCTTAACAATCCTTAGGCTTTAATCATCGAATTGACATTAAGCCCTGAACTTTCTTTATCATTATAAACCGTCACCGTACCACCATCCAAGGACTTTAACCTTGTCAACCTACTCTTACACACTATCTGAGCCTTAAACTCAGATAGGCAATCCTCAGAAGGTCATAACATACAAGGTAACAGGGAACTCATGTCCCTCTAACTCAATTTTACAATCCTTAACCATTCTCATTATCCTAACTGAGGTTTTACTAGCGGTTTCTACGGTAAAAGTTTCAGGCACACAACAACATTTCATCTTTGCTAACTTACTAAATATTATAGCTACAAAACTTTTATTTGCACCTGAATCAAACAATACGGAAGCAGCAATACCCTTTACTATAAAAGTACCCGTGACAACATCTGGGATCTTCTTGGCTTGCTCCTGAGTCAGCATGAAGGCCCTAGTCCTTGGCCTTGCAAGATTAGCATTTTTCTTTCCGCTTCCTCCAGCTTCAGTAAATTCCCTAGCCATGTGACCCGCCTTGCCACATCGAAAACATGTTGGTTTCTCACTGCACTGATGAGCATGGTGTCCCATCTTCCCGCACTTATAACAGGCGTTTGTTCCAACCCTGCACTCTCTTCCATGCGCCTTTCCACATTTGTGACAAACATCAGTTCCAACACCCCACTTGCATTCACCCCCATGCATTTTACCATAAGTCTTTCACGATCACTTCTCCCACACCCTCTGTCTTTTGTCTTTAGGGTTCCACATCTGAGTACCAGGTCTCAAAGCAGGAGCGACCCATTTCTTCTCTTTTCTTTCTTCCACCACCACATTACCCACAGTAAAATCCTCATAAACCATTTCTGCGAGTTCAATGGCAGAATCAAAAGTATCAGGTTTACTAACCCTGACTAAGGTACGAACGTTCTGTGGTAGCCCTCTTATGTAACACTTGATCCTCTTGGCTTCGGTATTCACCATGTCAGGCACCAACCTAGACATGCGATTGAATTCAGTAGTACACTCGCGGTGTGTCATCTTACCCGCCTTCAAGTTCAGAATCTTCATCTCAGCCCTTTCTAACTCAGCATCAGCATAAAAACGCTTCATGACTAATTCCTTTAAGTCGTCCCATCTTAAAGCCTCAATCTCTTCTCGACTCTTCCTCTGCTCTACCGACTCCCACCAGTACATAGCTTAATCTCCGAATGATTGAGTGTCATAACCCACTGCTTGATCAGGACGACACTCGCTAATTCGTATAACCTTGTCCATGGCGATTATCCATTGAAGAGTAGCAATTGCATCCCCCAATCCAGTTAGCTTCGGTGCGTCGCAACCTTTAAAAGACTTGTAGTTACACCCACATCGGCCTCTCATTCTCTCATCAACTTTCACAGATCGAACTTCACTCAAGTCACCTTCCCAATTATCTGCTTTCTTACTGTTATCCCCTGCCCTCTCAGCGGTCCTCATATGGCTTCCAGCAGACTTTTCAGAATGCAGGTTTTTCACTACAGTAGCTACAGCTTGAGCAATGGCGGCTTTCACCGCATGATCCAATTGATGCCCTTCATTGTTGCTTTGGCCTCATGCAGTTGCACTCCCTTCCTCTCTTGTGTTAGTAACTGGTTCCTCAGACGGTATCGGGTTAATTCATGGCCTCCCAGGATGTCTTAGCATGACTTCTTCGGCTAACAGCTTTCCGTTTTCCATCCATTTGTATTCTATAAGGAAACACAAACGTCATCACTCAAGGAACTATTTAGTACGAGGATAGTAAGGCTAATAGGGAATAACAGTGACCATATGTGATTAGCTGATCACGTTACTCTCCGTGTCCTATACACTTCCTTCTGTGAGTCCAATTGTGCTGGATTCTACTTTTAATAGTTGTCACACTCTCAATTTTAGACTAACGGGGTTTTACCGTGAGGCGCGTGACATACCAGGATCTAGCAATGTGTCATAACGAACAAAAAAATTTTAATGGAAAATATTTAAATATTATTGCTCATCATAAATGAGGTAAGTACATTTACAATAAAGTTTTTACATTTGCGGAAGCGTATAATTTATGAAAACACTTATAAACTCAGAGTGCGTGTTAAGACGCCCAGACACAACATTTCATTAAAGACTCCCAACATAATTGATGCTTAGTGGGATCCATGCATCCTAGACTCATTTCAAAACCATCAACTTGATCATCTTTTTATTTCCTATGATTTCATGTGTTTGGATACTCCATCCCACAATACCAAATCAAAGAAACATAAACAAAATATATTAAACATGCATACTTACTTACTTGATTAATACTATACCACTATTTGTTCCAAGAATCACCCAACTTGATTATGATATTTGAGAGTGTTTTAGAAAAATAAAATGTATGTGTGTGTGTTGTGATATGAACGCCCAAAAAGGAGAAAAGAAAAGCTATAACACTCATTGTTATTTACTCATCATTAACACAATCATTAAGACATAGTCAATTTTATTAAACTTTAGGTTATGTCATTTTTATTTACATGTGACATGTTACATTCTATTGTAAACATTTTCTAGTAATCATATGTTGTGTACTAATCTTTTTGTTACTTGTCATGTAATATATCATAGGTTATGTTATTTTAATTATTCACTTCTCCTACAACATATAAGTATACAACAACTAATCATGTAGTATGTAACACAATTTCACCCATCACATATAATACATGAAACATATCATGTGTGACAAATTTATTGTAACCTATCACATATTATAACATGTGTGACAAGTTTATTATTCTAGTTATCAATAACTAGTCACTATC
The DNA here is from genome assembly GCF_021521415.1 of Bidens hawaiensis. Taxonomy (NCBI): domain Eukaryota; kingdom Viridiplantae; phylum Streptophyta; class Magnoliopsida; order Asterales; family Asteraceae; genus Bidens; species Bidens hawaiensis. The sequence goes on from NW_027497463.1 coordinate 18,032, forward strand.
ACTTAGGTCACCAACGACACAACTAACTCAGTGTATGCATGCATGACACTATATGCATGGGAGTTCATTAACTTACTTAACAGAACTAACTGGGTTTACTGACACAGTTAACAGGATTTAACTAGGTTTAGTTAACGGAGTTAACCTGAAAATGCCGGGTGTCACATCATCCCCTTGTTGAAAGAATTTGCATCCCGAATATTGATATGCTACTAAGTACACCAGTGGACTTTCATCTATATGTTTGGTCTTAGTAAATTCAGTAGACTTCATGTCTATATGTTTGTTCACTATACATTCAGTACGTCAGTAGACTTTCAGTCTATATGTTTGTGCCACTAATATTTGGGCAGTGTTACTCGTATTTAAGAAAAATTTTCCATTTGTCACATCATCCTCTTGTTGAAAGAAACTTCATACTCGAAATTTTGATTATGATATGCGGAAACTATAACCATAGTTTCTTGATTGTGAAAGCGTCTGAATGCTTGATAGTATAAGTAAATAAGAAGTGCTAAGATTAACGATTTTTAATGTTATTGGGAACCAAACGAGATTCATGTATTCACTTGATTAGAGATATAAAAATAAACCGAGAGGTTTGTCATAAGAATATCCGATCAATGTTTGTAAAAGTTGATGCATTCAACTTTGACTTTTTAAGAGTTTAGGGAAGCCATTATAATATAAGCATCCATTGATGTAAAGAAATGCCAAAATTTCAAAAGCAGTAAAGGGGGTTGAGTCTCGACAGTTCAATCTTATTTCAAAATAAGCTTAGTAATAGGTACGGCTATCATTGCGGAAGTGATACAAATGTTAAGGATTTAGAAAATAAGGCTTCTATTTCTCAAGGATATGGTGGTTCATAAAGATGAATTTGTATATAAGAGTTTCATTTACCGATCAAGTCCGGCTATCGAGCGAAGAATACTAATACTTCTTGTTTCCTATTTTTTTCAATATGGTAATTTGAGTTCATGGAACTCAATAATGAGGAAGCTAGTAACAGGTTATAACATCCCAAAGATGTTCATAAGATTCGGATCACTATTACGCTGATTAGCCAAGGTTGATTTTCCTCTATTTCACACGAGGAACCATTAGAAAAATATACTACGTGCCCAATTGAACTAAGATTTAGAAGTCCTTTAGCTTATGCTTAAACTATGAAAGCTAGTGCTCTTTTAATCAAGGATGTATAGTTTATCATATTGGTTCGTTACTCAACATAGTTAAGGTAGTAAAGTTTCGTGAAACGATTGTGTTCAACATAAATTTTGAGGTTGATGGCGTGGACACGAAGGAAACGTGTCCCTAAATAAAGTGTTGATAAAATTTTCTCGTACTAGAATTCCTATCAAATTAATTTTGTTAAAGTTAAAATTTCTCCATTTCTAAGATCACGTGATTTGGAGATACGAAGGGAGTTACTTTAAGTGATCGAAGAGAGAAAAGAAAAAACAAATACAAGGTGAGTGTTGAATACATTCGTTAATAATTGATGCTTTATCAAGGTTCAGAAACGATACGAGCTCTTCCACTCCTAAACAGTGGTGTCAACCTTTCGGAAGGGATAAAATGTCATTTGAACCAACCAAGTCGGTGTTATAATCATTTTAACATAATGAAGTCCAAAATTAGGTATCGTTTTAAATATTCGGGAAATATCAAAGACTTGCCATATTAGAAATTGAAAGGAATGGTCAAAGGTTCTTTTATTTCCTCTTTATTGTTAATACCCATGCTTACAGAGGATTGTGCGTTTCCAGTCAAACGAATTATGATTACCCTAAATGGTGTTGCATCTGATAGAAGTTCTGGATAAATTAATAATGGAGATCATGGAAATTAGCTCCCATCTTCAATGAGGTTTTCTGATTGTTTGAAACAAGGCAAACGTTTTCTAATGTTTGTATTTGTCTAGCCTCAAGGGACATGATATGGTTTTAGCCTAAGAGTTTGTCTCTATCACTGAGAATGAGAGACGTTGTTCAAAGTTAACGACATTTAACCAAATGCAGAATGCATATCCAATGGGTTATTTAATTGAGACTGGCCTTAACTAGTTCCAGGTATCGAAAGAAAAGACGTCATCAACTAGCTCGGTCAGCAGGTTTAGTCATTTGGTAGAATGGGCATCTAATGTATCTTATGTAGTAATAGTAATCATCAGTCACATTAACATGATTTCCCCTGCTCTCCACTCTAGCGGGCATTGTGGTTCAAGTCCAACATCGAACAACGAATATTTAGAAAACATATCTCCTAACGTGAGCGGATCGTTTCTAGGTCATAAGGTAGCTCTTGTCTCCCCCACTTTGGTGCGAATACCGATTTGAATATAACTATGCTCAAGGTAGGAAAGTCGGTTATTGATGTCCCCAACATCAACATACCGTTAGCTTTTATATATTTGGTGTACCGCAGCTAACTCACCACACTAATAGCACATCTATTAGTGCACCCTTTTTATTGCTTGAGTGACCCATGGCTTTCTTGAACTGTCATCTCCTTTCGTCCCATTAACTGTTCGAGTTTAAACGTGCAGGATGTTTAATTCTCTCAAACTTATGATCTGATACCAACTTGTAAAGCCCCGTTCCCGGTGCCTCACTTTGGATGTTGGATTTACTCATAACACAATCTAAGTATCAGAGTTAATTTAAACTTTTCTCGAAATTATAAACATCAAATGTATATTACAAAATCATTCAAATCTTTCCAAATTAAACATCTTTTGTCTTTCAAATTAAAACATAAATCATAATAACATCATAACATTTTCCTCAAGATGCATGTGTCTTCAGTCCAATGCCATGTGTCCGTATCAAGCGAGCTGCCTCAACCTATTCACCTGCGTGAAAAATCAGCTACGCTGAGTAAGTTCTACTTAATCAGGCAACATACAATGCCTACACATTCTTACTTATAAATACGTATCCGAAGATACATATCACATTCTTAACCTGCTACCTTTCTTTATACATACTTTCATTCTTTCTTTCATACATAACTAACTATTGGTTTTAAAGAGCATTTCACACTATAACCTTTGCATATATTATTAGGGTCTGCCACCCTTTATCCTTCGCATATATTATTAGGGTCTGCAACCCTTTAACCATACATACCTTTTCCTTATATAACATACTTTCGTACATACTCATTTCATTACTTACCTTCATATATACATATTTCAAACTAGACATACTACACATTACTTTCCCTGACAATACGTGCAATATCCCAAGATCGTTCACACACTGACAAGCATTCATTCATAACATTCATACGTATTATCACATCAATCCTCATAGCATACACTTAACATTTAAGGTAAGTGTATTAACATTCACATCGTTGCACACAGCCCCGAAAACATAATAAGGAAATTGGGCTAGAAACTCACCTGGATCTTGTTTCTTTCAGAGTTTATAGTAATTCCCCTCTTTAGATGTGCACGGCTAACTAGATAATAAATACAAGTATCATTTAACTGAATCTAACTATATCATACTAAAGTTATTGCAACCCCAACCTACGGGGGTCCGGGGACAGCGCTTCTAGCAGCGGGGTCTAGGGGCAGCAGCCCCTAGCATCGAACAAGGAATATTTAGAAAATATCTCTCCTAACGTGAGCGGATCGTTTCTAGGTCGTAAGGTAGCTCTTGTCTCCACCACTTTGGTGCGAATACCAATTTTGGTTAAAGCGAATATAACTATGCTCAAGGTAGGAAAGTCGGTTAGTGATGTCCCCAACATCAACATACCGTTAGCTTTTATATATAGAGTGTACCGCAGCTAACTCACCACACTAATAACACATCTTCGGTGGTCCTTTTTATTCGAATAGTCCCCTTTAATCGAATGGAATCTTTGATTCGAATGGATCCTTTTATTCGAATGGACACTTGTATTCGAATGGTCCTTCTTATTCGAATGGACCCTTTTTATTCGAATGGTCCTTCTTATTTAAATGAACCCTTTTTATTCGAATGGTCCTTCCTATTCGAATGGACGCTTTGATTCGAATGGACCTTGTATTTGAATGGTCCTTCTTATTTGAATGGACACTTTGATTCGAATGGACCCTTGTATTTGAATAGTCTTTCTTATTCGAATGGACACTTTGATTCAAATGGACCCTTGTATTCGAATGGTCCTTCTTATTCAAATGGACACTTTGATTCGAATGGACCCTTTTATTATAATAATCCTTCTTATTTTAATGTACACTTTGATTCAAATGGACCCTTGTATTCGAATGGTCCGGACTTAACCAAATTATGACATTCCTTTTCAAATGATCTGCAGCTTTTCCTTCTTTTCTGTTCGAATTCCTATCATTCGAATAATTTTCATTCGAATGACGTTGTAGCACATCACTACCAGTATTACTACATATCTTTAAAACCCATTCTCATATTTAGTATTCTATTATCTTTTAAACATGCCCCTTTCTATTCTTGACCAAGATCTAACTCGTTCATCTATAAAGTTTAAACCTTTATTAGTTTTAAACTAGTTTAAGCTAGATCTAGGGTTTTTTACATGAACCGTTCATTAAGTCCTCTTTTAACATCAAGTTTAAATGTTTATGGTATTAAAACACCTGGAAATCCTGTATTTTACATATCCATACGATTGAGTCCTTGGGTTTCCGAAATAGTGTAAAAATAAGTGCTTCAAATTGCCTTAGTACCAAGTCTTAGGGCAAACCGTTCTTAAAAACACGACCTTTGTACATAAAGCACGTACCTTTGACGTGTTATAGGCTACGGTTAGCTTCAACGTATACTATGGAATTGTTCTTGCTTGCTAAACTAAAGATCTATTGATATCTAAGCTTGGCTCTTGGATCTTGAATCTTGACCGAATGGTTGAGAGTGTTTGTGTGTGTGTAGGGAGGCTAGAGGATAAGAATGAGGGTTTTAGGGTTTTAGGGAGGTTTAAGGAGTTTTTGTACTCTCTTATGCCCATGGACCTAAGGCCCATCATCATCCCTTATTCCATCTTTTATTACTAAGCCCACACTCTAATATTTTATTTAATATAATTAAATATTAACACACTTTTTAATAAACGTGTTTCCTTTCATTTATTATCAAAAGTAGGATGCTACATGTACCTGCGTTTTTGTTCAATTGATCATTGATCATCAATTACCGGAGTTGGTAAAAACAGGTGAAGATTTGAAATTGGCACACATGTCGGTGATGGGATGTGCTAAATTGAAATCTTACATAAAGAAGTGAGAGGAGGATATACCGGTCTGAGAGGGACCACAGGTACCGCCACCAGAGGGTAGTGCTGCTGACGTGGCCATGCAGAGGGGGATTCCTACTTATCGCCACCATGTTCTGATCCCTCGCATGATGCGGCCGCAGCAGCAGTTTAAGCTTAGACAACCGCCACCTCAGCATTAGCAGTCGCGGCAGCCAGTCATGCTCGCGATGATTTATCAGCAGCAGCAGCAGATCCTGGAGGAGGCTCGAGCTCATAGGCAGGAGGTTCGGGCCGAGATGGAGGAGGCTCGAGCCCATTGACTGGAGACGCGGGCCCACCTGGCTCGTCATGATGATTACTTTCGTTTGTTATTTGTTGCTTCGCAGATAACGCTCCCACCATTATTGACTATTACAGTGGAGTAGCCGGTGGACCCGCAGGATGATGTTGATGATACTCCACCTGCACAGTAGACTTTTGGTTACCTTTTTACTTTATTTTGTTTTTATTCTCATGGTCTGTATTATATTAATATTATATTATTGGGAATATTGTTTGGGTAACCGGTTGGGCGTCCATGTATATATATCTTTTGAGTTCTGTTGTGTTTGATTTATTTGTATATTATGTTGTAACCGAACTTTGTGGGTGTGGTTCACTATAAACCCTAACAAGACCCCACTCGTCCTCCCGGGCTACCGAGAGGTTTAAAGGGCTTGTTCTATATGCTAAATGAAATCGTGATTCCTACGAAAGTGAGTTAGGTCTTTTAACGTTTATAACTTATTTAACAAAATCTATTATGAAATGACGTAATTCGTCTCGGTAATTGTTTTAATAAAATTAACAGAAAATCATTTTCATAACTCTTAAAAGACCTATATATTACACTTGTGAGAAGCTTGCTTCTACACGTCTCAAGATTTTGCTGGTTCGGTTGTCAGTTTGGTACTTGGTCGAGATGAGAGTATACGAGTGTTTATGAGAGTTCGCGAGTCGACTGGTCTTTTTCTAGTCTCATTGATATCAGGTGATTTCAGTTTCATAATTTATATTGTATTATTAGTTTGAATGTTGAAAGTCTAATTGTATAATTGCTAGTAGAACCATCACATTTGAGCCCCGAGTTTTTAAATTGCTTAACAGTCAAAAAGTCAATTTCAACCCCATCCCTCAAATGTTCATTTATTGTTTAACTATTTTAACATTGAGGACAATGTAAACCTCAAGTGTGGGGATGGGGGAAACTTGAAAATTTTAACACAATAGTACCTCAAAAGAGTGTTCAGAAACCAAAGTTGTTAACTAGTAATTATTGTCATTAATGCCAAGTTATAGGTTTCTGGTCATGGTTGGTTTTCTAGCTTCTCGATTGTCTTACTCACAAATGCTTTCATAACGAGAAGTTGAAAATGGGGTCGTTTAGGCGGGGATAACGAGTCATGTGGATAGGTACACATGTTTATATCGGCAACCTTATTCCTCCGGTACGTGTATGAGTTGACCACATATATATAATACATAGTACACGCATATCATTTGAGTGCTTTCATCGATGTTCATGGATCACGGGATCGTAGTTGGCAAAATGCAAAAGTGATAGAAGCAATTAGGTTAAGCCTCATCTGGATGAGCGAGATTGTGGGTACTGGGGGGTGTTTAGCCTCATACATTATACATATGAGCGAGGGTAATGAGAGGGCGAGGGGTTGGTTCCCTTAGAAAACATTTCTTGGACCTATTTTTCATTTGATTAACCCCGATATTATTTTACGAGTTGATCCGGCTTAATAGGTTTCTTTGTATTTGTATTTGTTTTTTTGTATTTGTATATGTCCAATATTAAACATCACGTTTATTATGCTTATGGTAAAAAAAGCCAAAAATATGTCTATTTGTATTCAGTTACGTAATTAGTAGTTCGTTTGTGGTTGGTAAAAAAAATGAAATCAGTATTTATGTTAGTTTTGTTGATTTAGTTGTTATGTAATAAGCCGGGTCAGATCGTTTGAGCTACTTGAAAATTTCCCTTCCATACCCTTGCACCTAGCCCCATTACAACCCTTTTTAAGTCCTTTTAATTTGCATTTGTGTCAAAGCAATTTTATGGATAGACAGCTGTTTATGAGTGGTACTGAGAGCAGAGTGATACTAGCGAATCTTTTGCTTATCCAGATATTAAACCGAGAGGAGAGATGTTATATTATGAGGGGTATGAGCAAGGTATCGTATCCACCAGGAGTTGTGGTCAATGTAATCGTGTAAACAGTTTCAATATTATGAAGTAACAGATTTAGTCCTGATCACACAAGAAAATAAGTTGGATTTAGAGAATTAAGCAAACAAACAAATAACCAAGTTTCAATCAATTGACAAGAGCAAATCACACCCGGGAATTCAAGTAAGCAACCTACAGTATTCTCATGCAACCTAATAGATTAATTATTAATGGTTAACTACAGACTGATCCATCAGACAAAACCTTAGGCATCAACAATCGCTTTACACACAGCACTGGTTATCAAATAGTCCCTGCCAGTGTGACTCAGTTAAGGGAAATTATATGTTTTATCGTATTCAATATAATCAAACAGTCATATAACCAATTATTATAGCAACTGGTAACAAATCGTTCAGGCCAACGTAAACCTAAACCGATTGAACACATAGAAATACCAAACATCAATAATGATATATCAACCATAAACAATTATACACAGTGTTCTTAGGTACATGAGAAAACTAAAAAGCTTACAACCTATACATTCTCGGGTGAGATTCTAGGAGATTAGCCGAGCCTCGACATCGTTAGATCTTCGATATGGATGATATGAAGCATGTAGATGATCTGGACACAAGATGGAATGATGGAATCGCCCAATGTAAGCTCTGGAAATCGCCTATTGTGATAAAAACGTAGATGGGGTCGTTTATGATGAAGAATATGTTTTAACCCTAATTTTCCCGTCTGCACACCCCATCACGATACGCGATGGGGTCTTCACTGGTCCATCGCGTATCGCGTTGGACCAGAGTGTCAACATTATATTTAAACCCATCGCGATACGTGATGGGCCGAAAGCCAAGCCCATCGCGTATCGCGAAAGGACTTGTCACCAGCAAACTTCATGAATATTTCGCGTTTTGTGTGCTGGACGTCCTGGGTCTTCATTCCGTGTCATAGAAGGTCCAAATTGAGTTTAATGCCTGTGACCTGAAATACAATAATACACGTATGAAGTACCGAAATTCCTAAAATAAACGATTAAAACTAAGAAATAAACTAACTAAAACATATACAAATTAACCAACCATTAATGGGATGTAATTTAAATCTTACAGAAAGAAGTCAGAGGAGGAGATACCTGTGTTCCATGCTTTACTTGGACATTTATTTGATCCTGACTATGTAGAACCTGTGGATAATAAGTGGAGGAAACACGGAATTGATTCGGATCGTGAAAATGAAAATGTCCGTATACAGAGGTTTGTGCCTATTGATGTTAGCCGTTGGTTTGTGAAAGCTGAGGGGACACAAAAGGTCAAAAAGAAATGAAAGCGAACGGTTAAAGCTGAGTCTATAACACCTCATGCTCTTGCCCCACAACAACAACCTGTTTTTGTTGAACCAACTGTTGATCAATCTGGAGAGGATACTAAGTCTGATTCTGAGATCAAAAAGACTATGTGGGCTGATCCCCGTGCCATATATGATTGGAACAAGGAGAAGCGAAAATAGAAAAAGTTTGATCAACATGAGACTTATGTTCCCAATTCAAGAAAGCCAGAGAAGAAACGTGTAAAGCATTTGGTTAAAAGGTCTAAAATTGATATGTGTTTGGTTAACGAACCAGGGGATGTGGATGTTGGGGTTGGGGTTGGGGTTGTTAAAGATCAGGAGAAAAATGTTGAAAAGACTCTTGAACCTGCTAAGGCTGATGTTAATGTTGAAGCTGAAAAGACTCCAATATTTGATGTGAACTTGGATGATGCTATAGATAAGCTGATGAAAACTCCAACTGCTCATAAGTTTATTTCGAAATCTGGACCTGCAGTTGAAGAACCTGTTCACAAGGAAACACCAAAAGTTGATCCTAAAGCATCACAAAAATCAGTTGGAAGTTCTTCTGATGTGTGCTTACAATTCGATGGACCATCAAGGGTTGAGTTTGATTTGTTGAAAGATAAGGTGGATAATCAAGAAGTTAGGGTTACAAGCTAGACTGAGGAGAATGACCGATTGAGGGTTGAAAATGTTGAAATTAAAAAGAGGTTGGATGAAAGTGAGCGAAATAGAAAAATAAAAGATGACTTGTTGAATGAGCATATGCAGTACTTTGTCATTATTGAAAAGAAGCTCGGGATTAGACTTAATTCTAAAGTTGATAGGGCTGAAGCAAGTGACACCGAGTTTGAACGTGTGTGTAGAGGTGACATTGATGATGATATTATTAAACAAGATGCCTTTGTGCAGGCTGGGGGATCTAGTGATATTGTTATACAAGTTGATGAACCTGTGGTTGAAACTATAGTGGTACATGTAGAGACTATTGTTGATGAGACCAAGGTTGTTGAGGAAGAAAAGGAGGAAGAAGATAAGGAAGATGAGGAGAAATTAGACTTTGAGGATTCTGATGATGACTATGATGATTTGGATGATGATGATACTCCTCAAGGTGGTGCTAAAGCTATATCGGGAAAGTCTAAAAAGAAGATTGACTCTGTTAGTGGTGATGTAAAACATGATGAAACACAACAGGAGTCTGAATCTAAAATTTTGGAAGAGCTGGAAAACTTTGATGTATTTTTGGATCCAACATGGTTTAAAGTTTATAACATGGAGGATGAGTTAGAGGAAGGGGAGATTCCTGTTGACAAATCTGAACTTGCTAAAATGTTGGATGTTTCTGTTGAAGATCTAGCATTTTATTTTGAAAATGACATCCCCGAGACAGATATAATTGAAGATAGGTTGAATCATGATGCGGAATTTGATGATAAACTAGAATTAGTCAAATATGAGGAGATTGAGATGGAACCAGATCCGTCCAAACAACCAAAGAAAGTCACAAAAGAATAGATGAAAGATTGGTTTCCTGGTCGTGCTGCTGAGTCAAAACAAGTTTATTTGAATCCAGTGAAAGATTATAAGAAGACGCAAAAAGATGTTGCTTTGGAGAAATGCATAGGCATTGCATACTTGAGTAAGATTCGAAAGATTGCGAAAAGAAGACTATTTGGAGTCCAATACTTTAATAGTTTGATGGAGCTTAAAAGTTTACCATGGTTCGATGTATATGATATTTGTATGCATTATGACCTACTTTACAAGCCAAAGAGCATACATGTGAAAGAAGTTTGGGAATTCATGGTTAATGAGGCAAAAAGGGGTTTCGAAAGGTGGACACCTCAGGTTCCTAATGTGTTTATGTCAAGGAAACGAAAAAACCCTGAAGATGAGCTGATTCGAACATTGAGATATTCAAGACCAGATTCGCTACGCTTGATACCGTTGTGTCCAATGGAACATGATTTTCATCCTTATTTCCTTTGTTGGTCATATTTGGCGTCGACTGGTGAAGAGAGCATTTATTTGGATCGTGATGCGAAGAAATATGATGTAATACGAGTGTATGATCCAATATGGTTGGTGAACTGTTCATTGAAATACATAGAGGTGTTGCATATGAACAAGATTCAGTGCTCTGATGATAAAGTCAAGACTCAAGCCAATCAATTCCAGAAAATTGTGGATTTATGTTTTGACAAGAAGATACATTCTGGTCAGGCTTCGGAAACGAATTGGAGAGCCGTTAGTGATGAACAAGACCGAATTGAGGCTGAGTTGGATTCTGAACGTCAGGATAGAGTTACTCAGGCATCATGGAATCGATTTCAATTTATGCCGACTGGAGTATCTCGTCCAACATCTCAACAAGGTTCAACAAAACCATCAGTTGAAGAAGCGAGAAAGGCTTATCGTAAGAAATTTTTTAATATGGATTGAATATACAAGGATCTAGCAATATCCAAGGGGGAGTTTGTTAGAGCATATTGTCTAATACTAGGTCTTATGGGCTAAATATGTCATATTAGTATGTTAAAGGGGCTAAAATTGTCAATGTAGAAATCTGTTAAAGGCGTATAAGTCTTAGCCAGCGTATAAGACTTATACGCCACGTATAACTCTTATACGCCAACAGACTTATACGGTTCCATAGCCATTTGTATAAATAGCTTTCATATGTCATATTTTGTAACAGTTTTCGCAAGTCTGATCAGAGAGATAATCATTTGTACTTTCAATGTTATATGAATATAATGATGACTCTTAGAGTGAACATGTGGTCAATTCCATTATGATATGTTTTCGCCATATGATTTAGTATAGTATACATAACGTTATCGATCCTTATCATGTCGTACTATGATCGGGCACGAGGTCTTTCACCGGTTGGGGTCGGTTTCAAACTAGTTTTACTTGAACTGGTTCCAAACAAACGCTACAATGGTTTAACTCTATATTTAATATATTATAGTTGTCTATTTATTATGGAAACCGTTTCTATGTGTATTTTATAATGTCCATCATTTTAATTTTAATAGTTTCAATATACCCTTATATTAAGGCAACTAAATGAATATATTTAAGCCAATATGTTAAGCATTAACAAGATTATGTTGAAAATTAAAATTACAGTATCATATAAAATGTGTATTAAAAATAAATGAACTTAGGACTAATCCAAGCCAAGTTCTAATTTGAATTTTGAGAATGAAAATAATTTGAAGACGTCATCAATTACATCATATGATGATAAAGTGAAGAAGAAGAAACTTGTGGATGTGTTTTATGTTGATGATAATCTAGCACGTCAACAATTAAGTGTAAAACATCAAATGTGGAAGAGAAAACCAATATGTTTAGTGGTGTTGTTTAACATCGATTTGATGGTAAAATATTAGATGGTGTTAAACTTGTAACTCCTAAGTTGTGGTAGGTTTCAAAATGAATAGTTATGATTACCATATATTGATTAATAAAGACAATGATATGTTTTTATTGTTATATTTTAATATTTGGAGACTTTGATTTTTTTTTATTTTTTTAGGCTAATTTTCTTTGTTTGCTTATTCTACTCATGATATAAGCTATAAAATGTTTTAACTTTTCATTTATCTTTGTTAGTATTTGTATGTTTTTGTATCTGAACTAAAATAAGTTATGATGTCTTATAATTCACGTAAAATTGTTATTTATCTATAAATACAACAATTGCATTTCGTTAAAGTTATACGATGTTACATATATATGTTATGTTTTGAATATGTTCCACTTGTTTGTAACACAGCTACATTCCTAGTATATATGTATGTATGTATGTATGTATATATATATATATATATATATATATATAAACACTCATGTGAAGTGGATAAAAGTAGAGGTGCACAAATCTGGTTTTTCAAATACCCAATTCCGGGAATGAAACCGGGTTCGGGTATGACCTGATAATGGAAAATTGAGTATGTGTATTGTCTCAAATAACCATACCCTATACATCTAGGGTATAAATCCAAGTATTCTAAAACTTGGTATTTGAATACCTTATTTTCAGGATTTTTTTCGTGTATTTTTTGGGTATAGATTGGATTTTTTAAGGGGTTGCACTTTTTAGAGGGTATATCCGGTTTTCAGGTACTACCGGGGTATAAATCGGGTACGAGTTTTGTACTGGAATGCATACCATATTTATACCCTACGTATAGGGTCAGGTATGGGTTCAGGGTATTAAAAACTCGGGTATAAAAAACCGGTTTTGGGTTTTTTTCGGGTGCCGTTTCGCGTTCTGGTTTTTTATGCATCTCTACATAGATAAAAGGCCTCCGAGTTACATAAACTCTAGGCTGAGTTGGTAATTTTAATCATGGGCCAGCAAGTTAGCGAAAAAAAGACTGGATTTAGTCGGAGGACCTAATCAATATATAGAGGGGCAGATGGAATTATATGATATGGACGATTGGAATTGAAAATTACTTATTTACTTTTGACGCGAGATAATTTTGAAGAGTCGCAAGAGTGTTGGGAGGCCATTGTTTGAAGAAGGAAAAGAAAGAGAGAGGAGCAAGCACGTGTTGGTTCAAATAGAAAGCGTTTGGGCAAAACATATACGCATCCAAACATTATTATTATTCGGTTTAAATTTATTATTTTTATTATGAATCCATTTTTTGAATCTGATTACTCTGTTTTGTTCTTGATTATGATCGTTGGCTAAACTCATTTACTACCTGAGTTAAGATGAATATTGACTTTGTTTGACTTTTTATTCGGTTTTTATTAATTACATGACGTATTACCTATTGAAAAGTTTTATTTAATTTGTTCTTGGAATGTGTTAACTATTGTTTTTAAATAATTATTTTATATGATTCCACGTATGACTTTGATTACTTGATTGATTGTGTGTCGTTCGGTTAGGGTTCTATGCTTAGGTCATATACTTAGTGTTTTTGATTTGTTTGTGGTTAGCGGGACCATAGGAAGTTTGTGTGTAATTTATTATTAAAATCCAGTAGGTTCACCTTCCTTGCGACCAGGAGGTAATAAGGAGTTAGTTTGTCTCGTGTCTTTATTCAGCTAAGTTAAAATTGCACGAGAAGGAGTTTTGATCTTGTCTGGTTTAGAAATGCATGTGAATAGGTTTCCTATATCAGATTAGATATTGTTACCCCTTTATCCATAGAGTTTCTAGTACCAATTTTATGTGGGTTTTGTGTCGTTGAGTCCGAGAGTAGATTCGTCATCAGGGTACCTTAGTAATCTTTATTCCGGTGCGTTTATTCAGTATTTTTAGATTTGTGCGGGTTAGTTGGTGAGACTGAGAGGTAAACTAGTGAGCTTTAACAAGCCTTAGTTGATTTATTGTTAAGATACTTGTGTCGTATGATTAGTTAATCCCGTTAACTATTGGACCGTCAATAGGATTTTGGCCTAGGTAGTCGTTTCTCTATACATGACCTGAGTTAACAAGAAGAACTAATTGGGTTAGGGCCAAAGGAAAAACTCTATTGGATTTAGAAACATAAAGGACAAAACAGATCGATTTTGAAGATAAAGGACAATGAGTAAAATCGAGTACAAACATAACAACAGTCTCTGTAATTCTGTCTTGTATAGATTGCAGGAACTTTACACCAAGTGATTATGATACTCCGTATCGATTGTGTAAATTGACATGAGACAATAAGTGTTTGGCCATTTCTATCTCCTCTTCGTAAATAGGACATAAAACAGACCTCACCTCAATATTACTTTTTGCTAAAGAGAATAGTGAAGGAATTCTTTCCATTTTCGCTCTCCAAGCTAAAACTCCAACCTTTTTTTATACAAAATTATTCTAGTCAAATACGTACCCAAACTTGGACGATGAGCTACGAGTAAGCGCATTCTTCAAACTCTTATCATAAAAACGGAAACCCTCGACCAAACCCAAATAAGCATGCATTTCCCGTAGTTAGTCTCACGTCCCTACATGTTAATAACAACCCTCTTAGCTCGTTGATTTCGTTTTTTTCCCCATCAGTGGCCTTGCTCAACCCCACCTACATTCAACAACTGTGCATTCTTTATATATCTCCAACTCAAAAAGTCTAGGAAATTGACTATATAAACGGTTATCTCCACACCACCTATCTATCCAAAATAAAGGATCTTTTCTATCTCTTACTTCCATCCTCAACTCATCACTCAATTTAACCCCCATATCTTCTAACTCTTCAAAACATTTTATCACATTTTTTCACGAACGCGATAAGGAAGCCTTTACTGGAATGAGTGACCATGATCTCACCAAATGACGAATCGCCCAAACAATATTTCTCCATAAACCGTTCTTCTCGTTCTTGAATTTCCACCACCATTTTGCAAGCATGGCAATATTGGTGTCTCATAACAATCCAATCCCTAAACCCACCTTTACTTTTTAGGAGCAACTATTTTCTCCCATGCCACCTAATTTATCTTTGTTTCCTCTTTCGATCTGCCCCAAAAAGCAATCTACATATTTTATCCATCTTTTCTAGTGTAACACCCCGACCTTAGACGGATTATACATCGGGGCGATACGTTGACTATTCATAGCTCGAAGACACAATTGAAGTAACAATAATATTTAATATAATTCATCAAATTACAAGTACACAATTTTTCTCGAAATCAAATAGTAATACATCAAGATAAACAAATATTATTCATTTATATTCACTTAAAAGTCCAACTAGGTCTTTCTTTGATCCTCAAATCAAAATTCAACCCACAACACGCTTAAAATAATATTTTTTGTCAACTACAAAGTTGGTGAGTGCTAATAAGGTTTTGTATGTGTATATAATATGAAAAATAGAAATTCGTGGGTCATGATGTAACGTCTCAATCATAAAGTAAAAAAAGAAATAAATACATGTTATCCCCGTTCTATTTGATATAAGCCAAATTTACTAAGGAACCCATGTTCGCGTTGACACAAGGTCAACGTACTAAGAGTAATAGATGAGAACCACCATGTGTTCCAAAATAATTTGAAGAATTAGGTGGCACAAGTACGTTTGGTCGGACCCTCCCACTACGATCGTGTTTGCGTATGCGTCTCTTCCACCAATAAAAACAGTAAACAGTTACACACGTAATCACATAATTCACAAGCAATATGATTTAACAAATACATACTTGACACATGTGAATTTGGTTTACAAACATGAAATAACAATGAAAGTTTTTAACATGCTACACCCCAAAAATGTAAAAATATAGAAAAATGGGTTATGAAATCTCACTTGTTGAGTTAAGCGAATGGAAGCAAAAATGAGCGCTTAAGCGAGTGAACCAGGTAAGTTCGGTTTGAAATGTGATCCTAGAAACATAGAATATTTTTAAGTTTAATAATTTTTTCAAGAATGATCAAAGAAAGACATGGAGTGTTCGGTTCATGGTTTAGTGTTATTAAGCTAAGAAAGAAAATATATATTTATTCTGTAAAATTGGTTTTGTAGAACTTTTTGCCATAAAAGTTTTAAGTAGGTTAATTTTAGTTATAAGCAAACGATTATGGTTATAATTGTTAATAAGTTTAACTCGTTTCAAGAAAAATCTAAACAGGTCTAAAAGTAAGAAAAACATGTTAAGCGAGGCATTTGTTTCTTTTGTTCAAAACCGAACTTGACTTTGTGTTGGGTTTAATTCCGACATGACTAATATATTATATTACGATTTATGAGATGAAAATATCAATTTTATATGTTAAATAAATATAATTACCAAACCTTGACTGAATGGTCGCATAAGCGAGACGAGTTCTTTTTATATGAACCAACACCGTTGTCAAATTATTTTCATCACAACATGAAGTTCTAAACGATGGATTAATGCCGAAAATAATACAACCCGAGGAATGAAACCAAGATTAAAAGAAAGAAACTTGAGACCTGATTTGATTTAACTTTTGAAAGTCAAACTATGTAAACATAAAAAATTGGAGAAGCTAGATTGCAATTAAGCGTGAGTCTGATTGTTAATATAACATCCCGAAATTTCTATGAATAATATTAAAATATTATTTACGTTGGAAGAATTAATTTGAGTTAGTAGAAAAATAATAATAATAATAATAATAATAATAATAATAATAATAATGATAAAAAGAATGATAGGCTAAAATAGATGGAATTGATCATAGACTTAAGATGAAGATGAGCTTAAGGTTCATGGCATTAAGGAGTATAAATACCCCTTAAACCCTAAATTATTTCAATTTCCATCATTCCACATCTTAGCCTACACTATCAAAAGCACACTTAAGTCATACACTCTCTCTTCAAAGAATCAAGATCCAAGATATTTCATTATCACTTTATGCAAGAAACAGCATTTAAGAAGCAAGATCAAGCATGTTCATCTTCATTTAAACCGGATATAGGAGTAAAACATGAAAAAGGTAAGATCTTTGATTAAATGTTGTGTTTTATGTTAGATCTAAGGTTGTTTAGACCTTACAATGGTAGATTGGGCCACAAGATTTCATAAAGTTTAGATCTTGGCCTTGATAAAGTGATTATAATTTGGATCTCGCAACTTGGTTTAGAAATTCATTAAAAAAACAAAGATGATCTTAGTGATGTTGGTTTGGGCTAAAAAGTTGTAGGATATTAGATCGGGTCACAAGGAATCATAAAGTGGTAAACTTGACCCTTCATCTAGACTATTCGATGAAATCACATTTTATATCAAAAGTTTTGATGAAATCACATTTTATGCGGGCGCGTAGACATAAGCTCTTGAAGATTGTTTGTTTTTTTAAAAAAAAGTTCTGAAAACTATTTTTATGGTCTTAAAAAATAAGCTTTTTTCACCATCTTCACACTTTTTCATACTTCTTAACATCATACCAAGTACCAACACCCAATGTCCAACACCACCACCACTCACCGTTTGTCACCACCACCACCGTCCACCACCACCGTCCACCCACCACCACCGTCAACCGCTCACCACCACCACCGTCCACCACCACCACCGTTGGCCACAACCACCACTAACCACCACCACCACCACCCACCGTCCGTCGCCACCACCACCCGCCACCATCGCCACCACCATCCACCACCACCACCCCGCCACAACCATCCAGCACCCACCACCACCGTTCATCACCACCACCGTTCATCACCACCACCACCCATTGTCGGCCACCATCACGGTCCACCACCCACCACCACAACCGTCCATCACCACCACCCACCTTTCACCGCCTACCACAATTGTCTACCACCACCCAACTCCATAGTTCGTACACCACTACCAAATATTTGTAGCAGTCTACAAACGTTAAATGACTTTTATCTACAGTAATATATATGATATGTAACTACTTTTCAGCTTATGCAGACGATATCCAGTTTATAAAACAAACAGTATTATATTTTTAGATTGCAGACCTTCAGACCACATCTTCAGTTGCAGACATTAAATCAGATGAAATCAGATTGCAGACAATTTTTGTCTTCAAAAACAAACAGCACCTAAGTCGCAAGATTATATTAGTAGACCTGGAAGCTGCTTTCCTCATGACCAAATTAATTATTTGGTATGCTCCTACAGTTCTACATGGAATAATATTTCATGAATTCAATTCCATAAATTTAATAAAGGGGTAACTTTATAAAATAGTAACTAAATTTGATGCACATTTTATCCTCTGTTTCTTTCTTGATGCACACAAAAATTGATGAGACTCGATTTGAAGATTTAGTGACCCAATTTGAAAAAAATTATGCATGAATAACCTAATTAGAACAGTTTTAAAAGTTAGTTACTATTATATGAGATATTCCTATTTAGTAACTACTTTATATGGCATAGTAACTCACACATGAATTTATGCGTGAAGTCGGTCAAAAAAAAAGCTACTGGGCTATTTTGGGCCTGGGATTAGTTTTATTTGATTTGATCTTGGGTCTAGAAGCCAGACTTAGGCCACATAAATAGATACATGCGTTAACGATTGGAAAGATCACGCAAAACTCAGTTGTGGGCCTCACTGATTTTACATAAGTGGGTTATGGGCTAACTGGATTTCCATTATGTTGCATGGATCTAAAATCTAGAGGAATAAACTGCCATATTTCACCAAGCCAAGTCTAAGTCTAGATGCGAGATAAGGTTCTCTCAGTTAAGTTGGTAAGTTTAGTTAGGTCGGTTAACTAACGAGTAAATGTATGACAGTTTTCAAGACGGGATTGATCAAATGGTTAAAGATTAGCAACAGTAAGCGATTCAGGTGAGTTTCCAACCCCTTTCTCTGTTTATGTTTTCGGCGCTATGTGCATACTCGTAGGTGATAAGTCAATACGCTTGCTTTAATTAGTAAGCGTATGTATGTGAATGCCGTATGTACGTAAGAAGGTTATGAATGTACGAGTATATATATATATATATATATATATATATATATATATATATATATATATAGCATCAGGATAATGAGAGAACCTTTTTAAAATTGAGAACTATAAGAACCATTTTGGACCACAAAAAACTCATAAATAAAAAAAATCATAAAATCAAAAAAACACAAAAATCAAAAAAGTAAAAAAAACCAAAATCTTATTTTATCATCCCGGTTTCATAAAAAAAAATAAAAAAAAACTCGGTTTAGCTAAGTTATATACACATATGTATAATATATACATATATGTACATTTACATTTTTTTGTACACTTGTGTATAATTTAAGATAAATGATACTGTACATGTGTATATTACGTAACTAAAGATTATATAAAATTATACATATATGTATAATACAACGTTTTTTTTAATTTTTTTTATTTTTTTTATTTTTTAATGAAACCAAAATGAAATATAAGAATTTTGGTTTTTTTACTTTTCTAAAATTTTTATTATATTTTGTTTTATGATTTTTTTTAAAGACGTTTTTAGTGGTCCAAAATGGTTCTCAAAGTTCTCAATTTGCAAATGGTTCTCTTAGAATCCTTACCATATATATATATATATATATATATATATATATATATATATATATATATATATATATATATATATATATATATTACGTATGTATGGTTGAAGGTCAAAGAGTTGTAGAGCCTAACAATATTTTCGAAGGTTAAAGGGTTGCATACCCTGATAATGTTTGCGAAGATTATAGGGCGAAAAGCTCTTTATGTTATAATCATGTATGAGTAAGTATAGTAAGTAAAGATGAGAAATTATAAAAGTAACTATTATTGTATGAATGAAAATATGATAAACAGGTTATGTAGGTAATGTGTATCTTCGGATACATATGTGTAATTATGTGTATGTATGGTAGGTTGCCTGTTAAACTATAACTCACTCAGCGTAGCTGACTTTTAGTATGTACGCAAGTAAATAGGATGAAGCAGCTGACTTGAGAAGCACACTTAGCAGAAGAATAAAGAAGCTGACATATAAAGATAGGAAGTTATGATGTTTTGTGATGTTAGAACTTGAAAGACATGTTTGAATGTTTTGTTTAATTTTAAAATTTTATAATGATGGTTGAAGTTTTAATTATTTCCGCGGAAGTTTTAATTCACTCTGATAGTTAGAACTGTGTTTATGGGTAAATCCAACGTCTAATGTATGACACCGGGATTGGGGCCTTACAGTTACAAAGTGTTTGCAAAAGTTGGAGCATGTATTTATAGTGCAAGATTTGTTAATAACAATGTTTGACTGGAAAAAGTGATCAAGCTAGTCGCAAGTCTTTAACAAAATTGAATGCAATTAAGACTTGTTGACTAAATTGAAGGCTGAAAAAGATGGAAGGATGTTAGGAAATGGTCTAGATACAATATGTAACAACATAAATATCAAAAATATAAATCAAAACCATAAATCATAAAAAATAGTTACGGCTTGCGTGCTGCTATAATAACTAACGATTTAGATGAGTGTGATATTGTAACAAAGGTACTAGAGTATTTACTTAAACCTCATATGCTTGAAATTTGAAAGAGATCAAAAGTATTAATTTGATATCATGTTTGAAAAATCCTATTAAACATGGTTTAATGCTAGTTTAGACTTCTATGGGTGTACCAAGTAAAGCTAAAAAGCAATATAACTGCTCAAACAAACGCACATGGCTAGCTTGTTTTTTAGTTGATTCATAGTGAATACGCATGGCAAATGTGACATGTTAAAGGTTATTATGAGTTTAAGTAAAATGTATAATTGGTCAAACTAAAAGAAGGAAAAATTTGGAACTAATTAAGAGTCGGTCAAAGATAAAAATGGGTGAAAATTGGTAGAAATATGTTTAATCGAGCGGTGGTAAGCGCGTAACCAGGCCAAAATGAAACAAAAAAAAACTTGAAAAAACCGAACGAAACGAAACAAAAAAAACCGATATTGAAAAAAATGGCGAAAGAAAAAAAAACAAAATTGAAAAAAATGACCAAAACAAAAAAAAATCGAAATCGAACTGACATAAAAAAACCGACCAGATCGAAAAAAAGATGAGACCGAACCAAAATTAATAAAACCGACCAAAACGAAAAAAAATGAAGTCGAAGCTAAAATGGAACATCTTAAAAAATACCATATTTATTTTTGGATTAAAATGAAGGATCCAAAAATATTTTAATATAAATATGGTAAATAAATAATATATATATATATATATATATATATATATATATATATATATATATATATATATATAGATTATAAAGATGGAAGTATTCCATGTTAATAAGAGAAATCCATCCCACATGAAAGAAATGAAGAAAATGAAACTCATTAACATCAATATAATAAGGAAAATAAATTCCATCTCACATAGAAAGTGGGAAAGATTTGGAAGGCCTTTATAAGGGATGGAGTTTCCATAGTAATATTCTTTTATTTTTAGCATGCACCCAGTGGTCCTAGCGGAGAGTGGAGCACCCGACGCGCACGCACATGGGCTGAGAATATGGCGAGGACGATGGCGATGGCGAAAGCGAAGGACAATCGGCGCGATGTGGCGATTTGATGGCGTGAACGCTTGCATCGCCGCACGAGATCCGCCTTATGGTTTTTGGAAAGTGGGACCAAGACGTGATAAGTCATCAAAAGTAAAGGGACTAAAAATGAAAATTCTGGAATTTAAGGCCAATCGCGATACGCGATGGATCAACAGATGAGCCGTCGTGATACACGACGGGTACATCACATCGCCCCAGGAAGGGCGGTGTCGCGATATGCAATCGCCTAACCTTTTGGGTCATCGTGATACGCGATGACCAGGCGAAGTCATCGTGGACACGTGGCTAGCCACGTGGCAACATGTGGCAGGTGTACTAGGTGACCAATTAAACCTAGTGGGCGGTGTTGCGATACGCGATGGTTGAACTAAAGTTCCATCGCTATACGCGATGGAATATAATATTCAGAGGCGGTTAAGCGCTCCATCGTGATACGCGTTGAATCCCCTATTTAACCCATCGCGTATCGTGATGGGTCACAATTTCAACTCTATAAATAGGGGTGTCGGGATTTGCCTTATACATCCTAAAACAACATTCACATTCACTTGTCTTGATATTCGTGCCTCGATCCCGAGGTTCCGACGATTCACTTCTCAATGTGCATGCAAGTGTTGAAGCTGTGTTTGTTTGTATTCTCAATTAACCGCCAACCAAGTAGAAGTGTTGCCCGCGTCAAGCTTAGGCATTTCTTATAACCTAGCCATAAAAGGTAGGGGTACTGCCCAATTAATTTATTATATATGGCTTAGACCCTAGTGGGGATATATTCTATACCTTGATGAGATAATAAAGGGAAATATAGTTTTTAGAAGACGAAGGTATAGAGAAAATATTATTTCTTTATAACTATAAAGATTTTATAATATTTCTTAACAAAGAAGAAATTAGTATATACGTTTCTTCATGAAGAAGAAACGTAGTGTTTTATTAATGATAGGTTTGACTAAAGGTCCAAGTATAAAGAAATAATTATCAAGGTAATGATTATGCAAATAGACTAAAGAACTAAAGCTAGATCATTGATCTAGTATTTATACTTGGTTATTCTTGTAATATAGGTCTGAGGTAACTTCAAAACAAAATCAGTGAAAGTGCTGATCAAAACAAGGGTGAATACGCTCATATCTATAAAACTCTTTAATCAAGTCATTTACCTAGAAACCAAAGTTTACATGGGATAATGTATCCCTAAAACTTTAGTATCTGCTAGCGGTTGGGCTAGTTATACGTGTGTTTGGATCCTTACATATGTGGGTAGAGGGTAGGCATACCCCACCACGTGTGGTACCAGGTCCCCATCTCATTGAGTCAATCTATTGGGCTGTGAGGGCTGGACTAATGTGATATAATTGGTACTCCGGTCTAGAGGGTCGCTGATTTTTTCGAGTATGAACTAATAATTTTCATAAATGTTTAAGCGTCAGCATGTTCACCGGCATGTGTTGGTGACGTATTTTATAAACTATTTTACAGGTAACCAGGAGTAGACGTTTAGAGTTGGAGTTTAATCGTTAGACGATCTGATGGCTCATGAAGTTTTATTATTAAAATATTGTAAGTTATGGTTATAAATTCCAGTCTTTTGTAACAAACTAACGGGTGTTTAATTCCCATTTTTTTGGAATATATTAATATTTTAATTATAACTTCCGGTTTACAACCATAAACTCTGATATATTTACAAAATATGTACCAACTATTGGTAACACGCCTAGGCCCTAAATTGAGGCATGACAGGTTGATATCAGAGCCATCGATCTTAGCGAATTAGGTATTTAATCGTACCTAAGCTTTGATCAAGGGACAAGTTTCAATATTTTATTATATTATAGGGATAAGATAGGTTGGTATTCTTTCCTATCCCTCATCATTCTTTAATTCTAAAAATAGATGTCATTCAAGAAAGTGATGGACAACTTTATGCGTGACGCAAGAAGAGCTGGTCACCCCGAGCCAATACTCTCGGAGGACAATAAGAGTGAAGATTATATGAAGATTTCTTTAATCAAGACCATCCAATCATACTCGTAGTTCCATATGGAAGTCAACCCATCTATTTTCCCAGCGCGGAGCAAATGCCAATTCTCATTTCAAGTGATCCACCAACTCCCGAGTATCATCCGTCTGATATTCCGGACTATCATCCTTCCAATGAAATGCAAATTAATAAACCTATCAAATCCGAATCCGAGCAAGATACATCCAGTTGGATGTTGTGTCATTTTGATCAACGAAGATGATGCTTTAGAACTCCAACTTATAACCCAACAAATTCGAACAATGATTCCATAGCAGGTCCATCAAGGATACCTAAGATGAGGGTGATGCAACCTCAAGAAAAGGTGAAAATACAAGATGATCTAAAAAAAGATGATGAAGAGATGTGGACAGAATAAGAATCAGAAGAAGATCCGGAGGCAAGAAAAGGAAGATTCTGAAGAAGAAATTTCGGAAGAAGTAAGAACCGATGAAGAAAATCCCCGTATTCAGGATATTCCAAAATGTGATTGTCCACTGCCAACATCCCATGCTTCCTATGACCTCTTGCTATGCCTTTCAAGAACCATCATTCCATATGCCTTATGGATATATTTCTCAAGATCCTTATGTTCAAGGATTCCTCCAAGTTTTCCACTATACCCTGGAATTGTTCCTACCATCTCGGAACAAGCCAATGAAATAAGAGAACAAGAAGCAACTACTGAAGCTTTTTACAACTTACCATTTAAAGCGAGTCCCTCACCACCATATCCAAGAAATCATTATGATGTTGTTATGATGGGATGCGGGGATCCACCATCACAATATGGATACCCAAATTTTATGCCACAATCATAGGAGGAACATCTTGATCGAGCCCTACATGAAACTGATGACCTAAGAAAAAGATTTCTACTGAAGGTAGCAAGAAGAAGAAAGTTGGAAGTAAATGACTATAGAAATATAGTAAAATGAAGAAGATGAATAAAGATTTTTTTTTTTTGAAATTAACATTAGAACCTTTTATATTTCATAGAAACATCCAAACGATTTACAATGAAGTGGCAGGTAAGAGGGCAACAAGCTGCGCCGCAACCCCCTTTTGGATAGCAAACTCAATCCGACTAAAAACAAAGTTTTGATTCTTATGGGCTGATACGTTACTATACACAACTTTCGGAACCCTATTCAAAAGGTCCAAGGCATCCGGAGCTAAGAAACCAAAAGTGTCAAAGGCGAAGGGGATAAACACGTGTTGATTCTCCAAAAAATCTCTCTCGTGTTTAGCAACTTTGCCCGATGCCGCCTTCAATGCTGCCTGGCTTGCTACAAATCCAGTGTCCCTAATCCCAACAAGAAGGGACACTCCTGTGAGGTCGACACAAGCGTGTTTCCCCCCTGCCCACCCAAAAACAAGTATATCGGTCGGTCGTATTGTAGATCTTCCTTCTTGAGGATCCGTAAGAAAGTTTACGGGGGCTTCCTTTTTAGCCGAAATTCCGGCTCGTTTAAGAACATCGCATAGAACATCCCTCACCAAATCATGCCTGTACTTAAACTCAGGCAACTCTATGCAGTGAACCGCATGCTCGCCAAAAGAATCCAAACAAACCTTACGGCAAACCGGGCACGGCTCATCTACCGGAAACAAAGGGATCATTAACCGATACTTCAGGATGGCCCGGTACTCCAAAGCCGACATATGTTGGCCCTATCCTTCAATAGGGATAACACTTAAGAAATCTTGAGCCCGAGGAGCCCGAAGACACTCAAACACTGCTTTCTGACGAGGGGATAAATCAAACTTCATTTCCAAACTCTTGATGATTCCACTATAAAGGGCACTCGCCAAAGCATGTTGGGCTTT
Organism: Bidens hawaiensis; assembly: GCF_021521415.1. NCBI lineage: Eukaryota > Viridiplantae > Streptophyta > Magnoliopsida > Asterales > Asteraceae > Bidens > Bidens hawaiensis. The sequence goes on from NW_027497463.1 coordinate 43,683, forward strand.
AGGGGGCGGTGTCTTTATTAGAGAAACCGCTAATCTCAAAATCGGGAAGTGAAATGTGCAACCGATCTATCGCACTCCCATAATCGGAGTCAAACCCATCAATACCACAACCTCGAAGAATGTGGTCTTGTAATTCCCAAGATTGCGCCCTCGAGGCCACAAACGCATAAGTAGAAACGTCTGAAGCTGAACATAAACCCAAACCTCCAAAACGAGTCGGAAGTGATGCCAACCTCCATTGAAAATATCCAAAGAAGGGACCACCACAAACCACGATGTCCTCAATCACCCCCAAAGTCCATTGTCAAACACAGAAACTGCTTCCCCTACATACACAGGTTGGCATGTTCTAAGACCAAACAACAACTTTCCAAAGATTATATTAAAGATTAGGAATCCCATCCATTTGTGTTTGTATCGTTTTTTTTTGTGTCAGTTTTTGTATAATACTCTATCGTTTGTAGTTATAATCGTCTGTATGATATTCTAGTTGCTGTAAGATATTCAGATTTGTAAGATACTCTATCTACCTGTATATAAATAAAAGTCTTTGGTTCTAAATAAATTATTTATAATTACAGATGTCGAACCAAAATAATCTTTCACAATACCAAGAAGCTTCTAATTCAAGAAACAATCGAGCTAGAGCTGAACCTGCTCAAGAGATTCCAGAGAATCTGATACTAAGAATGCAAGAAATGATAACACAAGCTATGAACCCGCTGGTTCAAGCTATGAAGGAAGGATCAGTTCGTAAAAGTGGAGCTAGATTATCCCACAAGACTGTACAATCCAATAAAACCATTAAAACCAAGACACATCCTAACCCTACCCACCAAGATGAAAATGATTAGGGATCGAATGCTGGTGATAACTTTAATCGAAATTTCAAGAAAAAGCTTAGGATCGAAGGTTGTCTTTTTAAAGATATCAAGACTTACAGTCCAAAAGAATTTTATGGCGACTAGGGAGCCTTTGCTACTTTGAGATGGTTAGAAGAAATGGAATCAATCGTGTAATCAGCAAGTGTATTGAAAAGGAGAAGATTCAATATACTTCTCACATGTTTAAAGGTGAAGCATTAGAGTGGTGGAACACTCTAATCATGTCTGAAGGAATAGAGCCCATGTACCAGTTGACATGGGAAGAATTTAAAGAATTGGTGATGCAGAAATTTTGTCCAATGCACGAAACTGACTAAATCCAAACCAAGTTCTTAAACCACAAGGTGGTCGGGACTAATTTGAAATACTATAATACTAAATTCCAAGAGTATTGTAGGTTGGTGCCTCAATTAGTTACTCCCGAGTCAAGTAAAGTGACCCATTATATCTGGGGGTTTCCACGAGAAACACGAGACATGGTGAGGTCTCATTTACCACAAACTGCCGATTCTGCCATCGAACTGGCTAATTACCTAATGAATGGTTTGATTCAGAACAAGGAGGAAGACAAGAAAGGAGATGGTGAAGGAAGAAACGATACACGCTTCAAGGGTAAACAAGTGGATAGGAAGAAGTGAGGATTTACGCCAACAATTCCTTTATGCAATACTTGCAAAGACACCATTTTGGGCGATGCAGATATAAAGCTTCTACTTCAACAACAAATTTTGTGACTCATGTAAACGACCGGGCCATTTAGCGGATTGTTGGAAGAAAAACATGACTTGCTTTAACTTTGAGGAATGTTGGTTTTTAACAAGATTACCAAAGTCATATAAACCATTTATATGAAAAACGCAGCGGAAAAATAAGTTTTAAATCTTGTTAAGTTGATGAATATATAAAACCGATTTTATATGCAAAACCCAAGCCACGGATCCATATACGAATTTGCATGCTTACCAATATAAACAACCATAGGGTGTTCATAGTATACTACCTTCAAGAGTCCAAGAAAAAGAAGGAGATGATGATTTGAAGGGCGAGTCTCCAAGATAGAAGAACCTCAAGCTTGTATACCCTTCAAGCTTCCAACAAACACCTTGATTTTTCTAGGATTTACACTTGGAAAACTCTTCCTTGATATTTCTTTCCTTGGCGGAAAAATCCAGAGAGAGAAAGAAGAAAGGTTTTCTTGCAACTTGTGTATGTGAGAGAGAGAGACATCTTGGTTGTGAGTTACCAATGCACTATTTAATTCAACCAACCACCACTATTGCGTGTCTTGAAGTAAATAAAACATTAAGTGAGGAGAGAGAAGGGGGAAAAGTGTGAAGCCAAATATTCCCACCAAATTCAAACTCAAGTAATCTATTTTATTTATTTAAGTTATAACATAACATAACATGCAAATCCAGTATGCATTGCATATTGTTACTTAACCAACTTAAATAACTTCGTATATGCAAAGTGCGAAAGTGGTAGGTTTTGCATATTGTTATTTAACCCATTTAAATAACATCATATATGTAAAATACAAAATGCAGTAAGTTTTGCATATTGTTATTTAACCCACTTAAATAACATGGTATATGCAAAATGCAAAATGCAGTAAGTTTTGCATATTGTTATTTAACCCACTTAAATAACATCGTATATGCGAAATGCAAAATGCAGTAAGTTTTGCATATTGTTATTTAACCCACTTAAATAACATCGTATATGCAAAATGCAAAATCTCTCATAACATAAATTATCCATATAATTTATTTAGTACACAAGTACAAATATTTAGAAATCCAATTTCCAAATATTGTAAGTGTTGATATTTATTTGTTAGATCATATCTTAAATAAATATCATGGTGTTTGTCTAGCTTGTTATTGGGTATGACCCGACTTGGATCACAACGTACTAGCCACATCAACTCTAATATGTGTCTTGGACAGACCGATTCCAACAATCTCTCACTTGCACAAGATACATAGAAGATTGATGCAAATAGCAAATACCGCCTAACAACGGTTTACTATCCCTAATACGTATGACGAAGTGCCATTCAATAACAACATCCCCTTCAAGTCCCCGACTTTAAATGATTTAGGTGAATCTATCATTTATCCTTTTACCACAGATGTCATGTCAAATCCAAAGACACAGAATGATCATTCTTTGTTGATTTAACTTAGCAGGCCTTAGACATCTCACTCTCAACGAATAAGAGGGACAAATCCCATATTGACTACATACGTCTCTCACAATCACCTTGTACTACACTTGAGTTCGGCCTTATGTACTGACATGTTTCAGAGCAGCGAAGAACTAAGTCAAAGTATAATAGTAGATGAATATCAAGACCCAATATGTATCTCAGGTCGGAGGATACTATGATGTTCGCCTTTACTTAAATTTACTTATGATCACAAATCACAAGGATTCCATGCAGTAAAATTGAGGGCGGGTCAGTCCAATATTTATCCCATAAATATCTATGAACCTTGGTAGCAAACCCTTGCTATATTCATACCTTATGTTTATCTACCGATCCAAGTTCATAATAGTCTTACCTTCACATTTGTTCCCACAAATGTGATCGACTAAGGACATTTAGAATAATTAACTTATTCCGGATTTAAACATGCTAAAATGGAACATAACTCAAAAGCATAATCATAAACCATAATCATATGAATGAGTTAGAATAACAATTGTTCCGATATCCAAATACAAAATTTTGATCAAATCCAATCACTAGAATATCGAAGTCCTAAGGCACAAGTATGGCCATCATGCTTCGGCCTTTCAAGGAGCTTCGTGAGTGGATCCATAATGTTTTGATCAGTGTGAACTTTGCGAATACATATCTTTCCCTTTTCAACTTCATCCCTTATGTTGTTGAATCTCCGCTCAATGTGCCTTGTCTTTTGATGTGCACGGGGTTCCTTGATTTGATCAATCGCACCCTCGTTGTCACAAAAGATTTCTAGAGGGTCCTGAATGGTACAGACTACCCCTAGATCGGCCATGAACTTTCTGATCCATGCAGCTTCTTGAGCTATCAATGAGGCGGCGATGTATTCAGATTCAGTAGTGGACAAGGCTACCACATCTTTTTTTGTGCTCTTCCAAGAGACAGCACCACCATTCATAACGAAAACATATCCCGATTGTGATCGAGAATCATCTCGATCGGTTTGGAAGCTTGGATCGGTGTAACCCTTTACAACGAGTTCCTCCTCACCAGAGCCATATATTAGAAACATATCCTTAGTCCTCCTAAGGTATTTCAGTTTGCTCTTAACTGCCATCCAATGGCTAGTTCCCAGATTTTGTTGATATCTACTTGTCATGCTCAAAGCGCATGACACATCCGGTCTGGTGCAAATCGTGGCATACATAATGGATCCTATAGCAGATGCATATGGGATTCCATTCATTTTGTCTTGCTCATCCTTTGAGCTTGGACATTGAGACCTACTCAATATCGTTCCTCTTTGAATAGGTACCAAACCTTTCTTAGAGTTATCCATATTGAACCTCTTCAATATTTTATCGATGTATGCACTTTGGTTTAAACCTATCAACCGCCTTGATCTATCCCTATAGATCCTTATTCCCAGAATATAGGCGGCTTCACCAAGATCCTTGATGGAAAAACAACTTCCAAGCCAGGCTTTTACACCTTCCAAGGTTGGAATGTCATTTCCAAATAGTAATATGTCATCGACATATAACACTAGAAAAGTAATGATGCTCCCACTAGCTTTCTTATACACACAAGCCTCATCAGCGTTTTTGATGAATCCAAATTTCTTAACTTCATCATCAAAACGGTGATTCCAACTTCTAGATGCTTGTTTCAATCCATAGATTGACTTATTTAACTTGCATACTTTATTAGGATGTTGTGGATCGACAAAACATTCAGATTGAACCATATAGACATCTTCCTCAAGGTGTCCATTTAGAAAAGCAGTTTTGATATCCATTTGCCATATCTCATAGTCATAATATGCGGCTATGGCAAACAATATCCTTATAGACTTTAGCATCGCCACCGGCGAGAAAGTTTCATCATAATCAATCACTTGAGTTTGAGTGAAACCTTTTGCTACAAGTCTAGCTTTATAAGTATCCAAGTTTCCATGCATATCGGTTTTCTTCTTGAAAACCCACTTACTTCCAACCAGTTTGGAATTAAGAGGTGTAACAACCAAGTCCCATACCTTGTTGTCATGCATGGATTGCATCTCAACGTTCATGGCTTCCAGCCATTTATCACAATCAGATTGTGACATTGCATCTCGGTATGTGGTTGGTTCATCAGAATCTACCACATAGCATCCATCCATGAAAAATCCATATCTTTCAGGTGGGGTGCTAATTCTACCAGATTTGCGAACGTTTTGTGTGTTTTGATCAACCATTTGATCATCATCAACAACCTCTTGTTGATTGCTAGTGTCAACCAAACGTGTATCGGCTTGTGGTTCTCGATCCTCCTCGAGTTCCATAGTTCTATTAATTCCTTCCATAAGGAACCTTCTTTCCAAGAACTTAGCCTTGCGAGCTATAAACACTTTATGCTCATTTGGATTGTAGAAGTAATATCCCATTGAATCTTTGGGATATCCTACAAAGATACACTTAGTGGATCGGCTTTCAAGTTTGTTTGGGGTTTAGATCTTAACATAAGCCTCACAACCCCATACCCTTAAATATGATAATGATGGAACCTTTCCATGCCATATTTCAAAAGGTGTCCTATCCACTTTCTTGGTTGGTGCCATATTTAAAATACGGGAAGCAGAGATCAGTGAGAAACCCCAAAATGATAGAGGTAATGTGCTTCTAGCCATCATGGATCGAACCATATCCAATAAAGTTTGATTCCTCCTTTCAGACACACCATTATGTTGTGGTGTTCCAGGTGGAGTAAGTTGTGAGACAATCCCACAACTCCTAAGATGTTCTAGAAACACATCATTGAGGTATTCACCTCCTCTATCGGAACGTAGTACTTTGATTGTTTTGTTGAGTTGATTTTGTACTTCATTTTGGAAGACTTTGAAAATTTCAAAGGCTTCATATTTGTGTCTTAACAAGAACACATACCCATAGCGACTATAATCGTCGGTAAAGGTAATGAAGTATCTTTCACCATTCCTTGTCATTGTTTTAAAAGGACCACATACATCCATATGTATGATACCTAATAAGTCTTTCGCCCTTTCATTAGTTCCATTAAAAGGCTCCGTGGTCATCTTTCCCAATAAACAAGATTCACATTCATCAAATGAATCATCACTTGATTTCAAAAGACCATTCATTTGAAGAGTATGAATGCGATCCTTGTTTATGTGACCAAGGCGACAATGCCAAAGAAAAGTCTTACTCAAATCCAATTTGAGTCTTTTGGTGCTAGATTGGTAAAACGAGTTATCAATGGATGTGTTATCATGAACTAATTCATAAATGCCATTAGACGGCATCGCTTTAAAATAAAGGAAATTATTCATGAATGCACAAATACCATTGTCTACAAACTTTAAATCATAACCACACTGTCTTAAAAGAGAAACAGAGATAATGTTCCTAGTCAAACTAGGGGCATACAAAATGTTTTTCAAAACAACTTCCAAACCATTTGGGAGCTTCAAAACATAGTCTCCTTGGGCTTCGACAACAACCTTTGCTCCGTTGCCCATGAAGAGACTTGTATCTTCTTTCTTGAAATGTTTATTTCTTTTGAACTCTTGCAACGAATTGAAAATATGAGTTCCACATCCAGTATCCAATACCCATGTGTTAAAAGAAATAACATTAAGATCAATATAGATCATGAAAGTTGTACCTGAGGTTTTCCCCGCATCCCTCTTTTCTTTCAACTCTTTGAGATAGGTTGGACAATCCCTTTTCCAATGTCCTATCTCACCACAACCAAAGCACGGGTCGTCTAAGCTAACCTTTAGCTTCTTATCTTTTGGTTTGGGTGGTTCCGCTTTAGCCTTCCCTTTGAACTTACCCTTGACATGTCCCTTACCTTTGGCAACCTTTGCCTTAGGTTCGGGGTGATTCCTCTTCATTTATTGTGTTTCTTCCATATGACATGTATGAAGCGCTTGAACCCTTTCAAAACGTTCCACCCTAGATTGAGTAAGGAACATTTCCTTTAGTTGGGTGATCATGTCATATGCCCCATGTTTTTCAAAGCCCTTTTGAAATTCGGGAATCATAGTTCCCAACATGAGACAAGAAACTTGCACCGAATCCTCGGTATATTTTAACCAATCGTTATAGGCATCTACATCATCAATGTTTGGTTCGTCGGGAATAGGATTGTCTAATATGTAGGATTTCTTTTCTTGTTTGAGAACAATTCTCAAATTTCGATACCAATCCATAAAATTTTTATAGTTAAGACGATCCTTATCGAGTATGGATCTTGGTGATAGGTTATGCACGGGTGGGATAATTGCGTTAGGTGGATTGTTGATTGCGGACATCTACACAATTTAACAAAGTTCACTTTTAGTATTTTCGATATCAAAAAATTTTAATCGTTAATACCCTTTAATGTCTCCAAGACAATTAATGATTAAAACCTAGAATCCAACGTTTCATTCAAATAGTAGTTAGGTGACCTCTATCCCACTATTCAAATTAACAAGGTAGTCAACGTTTGACAATTGCAACCCTTTGCAACTTCTAGTTTTATGGGATCGGTTAAACATCATATGTTTAGTTGGCATGTTTAATCCCATCAACACCTTTGAACCCCATGTGCCGGTGACCCTATTCACATGGTTTCCAAATCAAGTCGTCCTACTTACACATACGTGCGAGTTTACACATACAAGTGGTTAGGTGACCCTCATCCCACAAGTATTGTAAAACCACCTTAAGATCACAAGTTTTCTTAAATGTGGTTAGGTGACCCTTACCCCACATCAAGTCTACAAGTGACTTAAGTGTCGTATAAAAGGATGATGTTCAACTTGTTTTGTAAAAGGGATTTTAGTTTTCTAAATTCTAGATTGGAAAACAATTTGCATGCCTGCATTTGCATGCATTCAAATGCATGGTACTTTGTTTGAAAAACCAATTTTCAAAACTTCCTTTAATAAAACCAATTTTATTGTGAAACCATTAACCTTTAATAAAACCAATTTTATTACCTAATGATTTCTAAGGAACCAATTTTATGCAAGTTGTTGATTTTAAGTTAACAATACATATGCAAAACATAGAACAACCAAACACGCATAAATAAAACAACAACAAGTTCATAACCATAGCCACCTAAACTTGGCTACACTTTTCGACCGAAACAAGTGTGCCAAAAGGTCTCTCCTAAGGGACGAGAATGACACAAGTCATGTGTCGGTGAACTCCCACTTATCTCCGCATCCGAATGCTTCAAGTGCCCATCTTGTGTTGTGACTCTTCCACCTTATTTGGGCTTTGTTTTGGGCTCCAAGTTCAGCTCCTAGCCTTCTTGGGCCTCCATGTTTGGGTTTTGGCCATTGGGCTAAAATCCCATCTTGGACTATGAGGTCCATTAAAGCACAAAACCAAAACCGAAACTTTGTTGCATCTTCTTTTACAAAAAATATATGCTAATACATTTTGTTCTTGTAAAAGAAATACAACTAATCTACTTATTATTACAAACCAATATGAAATGAATAAATAGATTACAAACCCAAATAAATGAATATTACAACCATATTGAATAATTGAATAAATCACAACACAAACACACATCCAAACACAAGGTCATGGCTAGGTTACGAACATGCAAATGCATATCCGAATATGCAAACTGTGTAAATCCAAAATGGTTCCCCTTTTAACCTTTAAAGTTTTCGGCCAAGCTTAAGCAAACCGAAAACTTTGGGTTTTTGTCCAAACAAAATAATCAATCATCCAAATGACTTAATTCTTCAAGATTACCACATGCATGTAAAGTATAATCTTGAAAAACCAAGGGGTAACCAAAAGTTCCAAAACTTTCGGCCATATGGTGAACCACACCATAAAAACCGAAAAGTTTTAGATCTATTGAAGCATGTATCCGTATAAGCGGCTCTTGATGCCATTGTTGGTTTTTAACAAGATTACCAAAGTCATATAAACCATTTATATGAAAAACGCAGCGGAAAAATAAGTTTTAAATCTTGTTAATTTGATGAATATATAAAACCGATTTTATATGCAAAACCCAAGCCACGGATCCATATACGAATTTGCATGCTTACCAATATAAACAACCATAGGGTGTTCATAGTAGACTACCTTCAAGAGTCCAAGAAAAAGAAGGAGATGATGATTTGAAGGGCGAGTCTCCAAGATAGAAGAACCTCAAGCTTGTATACCCTTCAAGCTTCCAACAAACACCTTGATTTTGCTAGGATTTACACTTGGAAAACTCTTCCTTGATATTTCTTTCCTTGGCGGAAAAATCCAGAGAGAGAAAGAAGAAAGGTTTTCTTGCAACTTGTGTATGTGAGAGAGAGAGACATCTTGGTTGTGAGTTACCAATGCACTATTTAATTCAACCAACCACCACCATTGCATGTCTTAAAATAAATAAAACATTAAGTGAGGAGAGAGAAGGGGGAAAAGTGTGCAGCCAAAGATTCCCACCAAATTCAAACTCAAGTAATCTATTTTATTTATTTAAGTTATAACATAACATAACATGCAAATCCAGTATGCATTGCATATTGTTACTTAACCAACTTAAATAACTTCGTATATGCAAAGTGCGAAAGTGGTAGGTTTTGCATATTGTTATTTAACCCATTTAAATAACATCGTATATGCAAAATACAAAATGCAGTAAGTTTTGCATATTGTTATTTAACCCACTTAAATAACATTGTATATGCAAAATGCAAAATGCAGTAAGTTTTGCATATTGTTATTTAACCCATTTAAATAACATCGTATATGCGAAATGCAAAATGCAGTAAGTTTTGCATATTGTTATTTAACCCACTTAAATAACATCGTATATGCAAAATGCAAAATCTCTCATAACATAAATTATCCATATAATTTATTTAGTACACAAGTGCAAATATTTAGAAATCCAATTTCCAAATATTGTAAGTGTTGATATTTATTTGTTAGATCATATCTTAAATAAATATCATGGTGTTTGTCTAGCTTGTTATTGGGCATGACCCGACTTGGATCACAATGTACTAGCCACATCAACTCTAATATGTGTCTTGGCAAACCGATTCCAACAAGGAAATGGGGCATTTCATTTTCGATTGCCCTTAAAAGAATACTTTGGTTGGAAGAACTGGAGAAGGTGCTGGAGGAAGCGGCACCAAGAATGATGGAAAGAAAGGAAATGCTCGAGTCTTTGTACTCGACACCAAGAAGGCTACAGGTATACCGAACACCATCACCGGTACGTTCTTAGTTAATAACGTTTATGCTAGAGTTTTATTTGATTCAGGTGCAAATCAAAGTTTTATAGATTATAACTTTTGTAGTCTATTAAACAAACCTTTAACGAAATTAAATAAAACCTTAAGCGTTGAGACAACCAATGGAGAGATAGTTAAGATTTCCAAAACCTTAGAAATGGAAAGATCTTGTTAGCCGGTTATGCCATACCCGTTCAATTATCAACCATGACATTAGCCGGATTTGATATAGTTCTAGGTATGGACTGGTTATCCGATAACCATGCCCATATCATTTGCAATAAGAAAATCATAGAACTACAAGCTACTGATAAACGAACAATACAAATTGCTGGTGACAAAGAGTTGGTCAAGTTAGCATAATTTCCATGATTAAAGCTAACAAATGTCTAAACCATGGTTTTTTAGCATTTATGGCGTATGCTACCAAAGAACCAAAACCAAAAGAGATAAAAGACGTACCTATACTTGCCGAATTCTTGGACGTTTTTCCCGATGAGTTACCAGGTATACCACATGAATCGATAAGTCAAGTTTAGAATAGACTTGATACCTAGATATGCACCTATTTCCAACGCTCCATACCGTTTAGCTCCAACGAAAATGAAAGAATTGAAGAAATAATTGGAGGAGCTATTGGAAAGAGGATTTATTCGTCCAAGTTCATTGCCTTGCGGAGCTCCGATATTACTCAAGAAGAAAGACGGGTCAATGAGAATGTGTATTGATTATAGAGCCTTGAACAAAGTAACTACTAAGAATCGATATCCGCTACCTATAATTGACGATCTATTCGATCAATTGGAAGGAGCGAGCTATTTTTCTAAAATATACTTACGTTCAGGATATCATCAATTGACGGTTCAAGAAGAAGACATTCGAAGATGGCATTTCGCACAAGGTATGGACATTATGAGTTTACCATAATGTCATTTGGACTCACTAATGCCCCAGCCGCTTTCATGGGCATGATTACAGAATTTTCAAACCCTGTTTAGATAAATTTGTAATCGTATTCATTGACGATGTATTCATTTATTCTAAATCGAAAGTAGATCACAAAGTGCATCTTAGGATCTTACTTTAAATAATTAGGAACAAGAAATTGTATGCTAAATTTTCAAAGTGCGATTCTGGCTTCATGAAGTACAATTTCTTGGACATGTGGTTAACGCCAAAGGAATTCAAGTATACCCTGCCAAGATTGAAGCGATAGCTAAGTGGGAAATTCCAAAAACGCCAACCAAAATTCGAAGTTTCTTAGGTTCGGCGTGATACTATCGAAGACTCATTGAAAGTTTCTCACGTATAGTCGTTCCTCTGACTTCGTTAACTCTAAAGAACGTCAAGTATGAATGGGGAAGTAAACATCCAGAAGCATTTGACTTACTTAAACAAAAGCTAACCAACACGCCTATACAGGCCTTGCCAGAAGGTACGAAAGATTTTATTGTATTTAGTGACGCGTCTCATTCATGTTTAGGATGTGTACTAATGCAAAGAAAGAAAGTAATAGCTTATGCTTCTCGTCAATTAAAAGTACACAAAAAGAATTATACAACTCAAGATCTAGAGTTAGGTGCCATAATTTTTGCCTTAAAACTATGGAGGCACTATCTCTGTGGAGTTAGATTTATCGTGTAAACTGATCATAAGAGTTAAAAGCACATTTTTTTTTATCAGAAAGAGCATAACATGCGTCAAAGGAGATGGATAGAAATCTTAAATGATTGTGATTGTGAAATCATCTATCATGAAGGTAAATCCAATGTGGTGGCTGATGCATTAAGCCGAAAGGAACATGAGAAACTCAAGAGAGTTCGAGCTTTAAGATTAGAACTTCAAATAGATCTAATAGAGCAAATTAAGAAAGCTCAAAAGCAAGCCATTGAGGAAAACAACATCTCCGAAGAGAAGCGTAATGGTACATTCCACTCTCTAGTCAAGGGAGATGATGGTATACCCAGACATGGAAATAGAATCTGGGTACCAATAATCGAAGATCTACGTGAAAAGATAATGAATGAAGCTCATAAATTGAAATTATGATGCGCCACAGTAGTGATAAGATGTACCAGAATCTTAAACCTAACTACTGTTGGAATGGAATGAAGAAGGACATTGCCAAGTGTTTAACATGTTTACAAGTAAAAGACGAGCATCAAAAGCCTTTGGGTTTGGTTTAGCAACACGAACTTCCCGTTTGGAAATGGGAAATGAAAACCATGGACTTTATAACAAAACTTTCAAATACTACTCGCCAACATAATGCAATCTGGGTTATCGTTGATAGGTTAACTAAATCTGCTCATTTCTTACCTATCAACGAGTCTTATTCTATGGATAGTTTGGCACGAATATACGTAAACAACATCATATTATTACATGGTGTGCCATTATCTATCCTATTCGATCGAGATAGTAGATTTGCATCTCATTTTTGGTATGGTTTCCAAAAAGCGTCAGGAACACAATTAAATCTAAGCACTGCTTATCATCCTCAAACTGATGGGTAGAGTGAAATAGCAATTCAAACGCTTGAAGATATGCTCCGAGCTTGTGTGATCGACTTAGGAGTAAGTTGGGACGATCATCTTTCCCTAATGGAATTCTCATATAACAATAGTTATCACACAAGTATTCAAACCGCGTTGTTCAAAGCTTTGAATAGACGAAAATGTAGAACGCTGGTATGTTGGTTTGAAATTGGAAATAACCAAATGTCTGGACCTGAAATAGTCCAAGAAACCACAGATAAAGTGTTACAAATCCGAGAAGCTAGAGATCGACAAAAGAGTTATGCTGATGTTCGTCATAAGCCGTTGGAATTTCAAGTAGGCAATAGAGTGTTACTGATAGTAACACCTTGGAAAGGTGTTATCTGATTCGAAAAGAAAGGAAAAATAATTCCACGTTTTGTTGGACCATTCGAAGTGCTTGACCGAATCGGCACTGTAGCTTATCGCTTATGTTTTCCCAAAGAAATGAAAGGAATGCACGACGTGTTCCATGTTTCCAACCTAGGTAAGTGTCTGGCTGATGAAACTTTAGCTATGCCTTTAAGATATGTCAAAATTACCGAAAATCTAAAGTTTGTAGAACAACCTCTACAACTTGAAGATTTTAAAGTTAAGAACCATAAAAGGCGAAAACTAGGGGTGGCAATCTTGACCCATGGGTTGAATGTGTTGTATCAAAATGTATAAGATGGATCAGAATAAGAAAAGAAAATGATTGAAACAGGTCAAAACGGGTTGACATTTCTCGGGGTTTTTTTATGGAACAAGAAAAACGGAGGAAACTTTTTGATATTTTTAATTTTTAAGTTTTTGATTTATATTTCGAGTTATAATTTTTTAATTATTTTTTTTTTGAATTTTTAGTGAGGGGTTTTGAAATGGGTTTTGAAATCTCAACCCATTTTGACCCATTTCAAAACCCCTCACCAAAAAATTCAAAAAAAATAATTAAAAAATTATAACTCGAAATATAAATCAAAAACTTAAAAAGTAAAAATACCAAAAAAATCCTCCGTTTTTCTCGTTCCATTAAAAAAACCCGAGAAATGTCAACTCGTTTTAATCATTTTCTCTTTTTAGTTTGACCCATTCTGACCCATCTTATACATTTTGATACAACCCAATTAACCCATAGATCAAGATTGCTACCCCAAGCGAAAACTAAAGTTCGTCAAAATAAGATGGAATTCCCGAAGAGGACCAAAATTTACTTGGGAATTGGAATCGGAGATGAGAAAGAAATACCCACACCTATTTTAACGAATCTCGAGGACGAGATTCATTACAAGGGGGGAAGATGTAACATCTTGAAAAATACCATATTTATTTTTGGGTTAAAATGTCAACTTTGAAATATAAGGACCCAAAAATATTTTAATATAAATATGGTAGAGAAATAATAACATGTGTAGATTATAAAGATGGAAGCATTCCATGTTAAGGAAAAGAATTCATCACACAGGGAAAGAAGGAAGAAAATGAAACTCCTTCACATGGATATAAATAAGAAAGTTAAATTCCAACCCACATGGAAAGTGGGAAAGATTTGGAAGCTCTTTATAAGGAACGGGGGTTCCATAATAATATTCTTTTATGTTTAGCATGCACCCAGTGGTCCTATCGAAGGGCGCGGAGCACCCGACGCGCACGCGCACGGGCATGAGCGAGGGAGAGGACGAGGACGATGGCGAAGGAGAAAGGCGATGGGCGCAATGTGGCGCTTTGATGGTGCATTTTGTCTCGCATCGCTGCGACCCTCTTGAGAGCCGCCATATTGTTTTTGGAAAATAAAACCAGGACCAAGACTTGATAAGTCATCAAAAGTAAAGGGACTAAAAATGAAAATTCTGGAATTCATGACCCACTGCAATACGCGACGGGTACATCACATCACCCTAGGATGGGCAGTGTCGTGATACGCGATCGCCTAACCTTTTGGGTCATCGTGATACGCAATGACCAGGCGAAGTAATCATGGACACGTGTCCAGCCATGTGGCCAGAAGTGGCAGGTCTACTAGGTGACCAATCAAACCTAGATGGTTGAACTAAAGTTCCATCGCGATACGCTATGGAATATAACAATCAGAGGTGGTTAAGCTCTCCATCGCGATACGCGATGGATCCCTTTTTTAACCCATCACGTATCGCGAAAATTTCAACTCTATAAATAGGGGTGTCAGGCTCTGCCTTATGCATCCCAAATCAACATTCAAATTCACTTGTCTCGATATTCGTGCCTCGATCCCGACATTCCAAAAATTTGTTTCTCGAAGTGTGTGCAAGTGTTAAAGCTGTGTTTGTTTGTATTCTCAATTAACCGCCAACCAAGTAGAAGTTTTGCCAGCGTCAAGCTTAGGCATTTCATATAACCTAGTCATACAAGGTATGGGTGCTTCCCGATTAATTTATTATATATGGCTTAGACCCTAATCTGGGGTATAGTTTATACCTTGATGAGATAATAAAGGAAATATAGTTTTTATAAGACAAGGGTATAGAGAAAATATTATTCCTTTATAACTATAAAGATTTTATAATATTTCTTAACAAATAAGAAACTTCGTATATACATTTCTTCATGAAGAAGAAACTTAGTTTTTTATTAATGAAAGTTTTGGACTAAAGATCCAAGTATAAAGAAATAATTATTAAGGTAATGATTATGCAAATAGACTAAAGGTCTAAAGCTAGATCATTGATCTAGTATTTATACTTGGTTATTCTCGTACTATAGGTCCAAGATAACTTCAAAAAAATATCAATGAAAACGCTGATACAAAAAAGGTGAATACGCTTACATCTATAAAACTTTTTAATCAAGTCATTTAACCAGAAACCAACGTTTACATGGGATAATGTATCCCTAAAACTTTAGTATCTGCAGGCAATTGGGCTAGTTATACGTGTGTTTGGATCCTTACATATGTGGGCAGAGAGTAGGCATACCCCACCACGCGTGGTACCAGGTCCCCGTCTCATTGAGCCGGTCTATAGGGCTATGAGGGCTGGACTAATGTGATATAATTGGTTGTCCGGTCTAGTGGGCCGTTGATTGTTTTGAGTATGAACTAAAGGTTTTTATAAATGTTTTAGCATCAGCATGTTTACCAGCATGTGTTGCTGACGTATTCTATAAACTGTTTTACGGGTAACCAAGAGTAGACGTTTGGAGTTGGAGTCTAGCCGTTAGGTTAAACAGTATATTTGTTTCATTTTGGTCGGTTATTTTGGTTCGGTTTCGATTTTTTTTGTTTTGGTATGGTTACGCGTGTAACGTTGCTCGGTTAAACAATTTTCTACCAATTTTTATTTTTGATCGATTCTAACCCGTTCCAACGTTTTCCTTTTTTTAGTTTGACTCATTTCGACTCATTATACATTTTACTTAAACCCATAATAATCCTAGTGGGTCACACTTGCCATGTCTAATAATTGTTCTTTATTTTGTCGGTTTGCATTTTATAAGCAGATTATAAGACATTAAGATCACATATTTTAATAGAAATTCAGGCTTGAAAATAGGCATGTTACCGTTTCTCTCCCTAGTAAATTCATTTGTCTTTTGGCAGAGTACATTAAACAGTATCTAATAATCAGCCTTATCGAACAATATTCATGATCAGGCGTTGAATCAACCGATAGTGAATGCGCCTGTATTTTGTTCATTTTTTTAACTAATATCTAAAAGTACGTACACTCTCTTAACATATTCAAGCCTAAACATCATAGGATAGTCATCGGGAATAAACACATAAATTATGTAGCAATGGAGATCCAAGCTTGTAACATATATTAAGAAAAAGAAACTGCTACATTATCTATGCAGAGAATCGAACATATTATTTCCAACATTATTTCATCACTTATAAAACATGTTACATCATTCCTTATTGAAAAGATTACAAAGCATATACCTCAATTCACTCAAGAAACAGAAATATGCAACTCTCCTGATAAGTTATTAACTAAGGTTCATTGTTCTTACTACACTTAACACTAGAATTAACTACCTCGCTCATAAACTTTAATACATACAAGATTCAATATTGTAACTTCGTTTGCTCCCGTGCGCAGTGTGATGACCAGTACATGAAATGGAGAACTATTATGCCTATTGAATTTCATGTTTGCACTTTGTTCCTTTTCAATAGCTTTTGTCGCATAATCATCAATTTCGCCTGTTCTTAACAATGTTTTCGCTTTTTATGGGGAGATGGACGCTTTATTCTTTAGGTCATAGAAAACGCAAGCAATTGGTGGCTAGCTTTAATATTCAAAGGTACATACTGCATGATATATGATTAATTTGCCATCTATAAATATCACCCGATTCATGATGAGTTGACTGATACTAAACTTTCTTCTGGCCTTTGACATGTTTGGATATGACGGCTTTACTGCATCAACGCATTTAGAGGGTATGTCTGTTAAAATGGTAAAACGAAACTTTTTGTAAGCCTAATGTGTATTCTATTCATTATCATTTCTTCTTGTTCAGAAATATATATGATTTAAAATCAAACTTTTGTGGACAACATTTGAATAGGTTGAGATTTTCAATGCAAAGATGAGAAGCGCTAACATAAGACTATATGCCCATTAGCAACCAAAAATGAGGTCGGGTTGCTAAACTGAGTTAAAAGAAAGGAAAATTTGAAAAGTAGCTAGCAACCGGGTCGGGTGAACGACCCAAGTTGCAACCCAATATCATTACCACATGTCCAAAGACGGGCGACCTTGTTTTTTTTTGTTTTTCTTTTGTCTAGTTATTACTTGTACGTATAATTTATTTTTTCCTAATATACATATGTTTTTAAATCAATCTAAAAACACAATTTTGTTTAGTTTCTTTTGAGCATGTCGGCATAAATTTATTATAATGTGAGTTCATTTAAAAAACCTAAATACTACGTGTTGGTTTTTAAAGCAATCTAAAAACAAAGTTTTGTTATGCTCATTTTATCTATTTTATTAAGTATATTTGATGAATATAAATATTATTTATTTTTATTGTTTTTTAATCTCTCCAACTTTTCATAAAAAACCAACATTTACACATTATATTTATACTAAAGCTGGTGTATGTAAAAACGTCCACCAACTTTTCACTTTCTTGATTGTTTTTGCATTCTCGACTCTTAGTGAAGTTCTCGCTTTTGATAAACTTTACGTATTTCACTAAGTTTTCGCAAATCTGATGAAAACTTCAACTTTTCGCATAAATAGATATCGTAAGCCATGTAATAAAACCCAACAGTCTTAGCACGTCATTTATAGTACATACAAGATTCAGTATTATCCTTGTATAAAAGCTTTTGTTGCGTGTGCGTTACCTAATAGTGAATTTTAGCATAAACATATTCTAGCCTAAACATCATAGATAGTCATCACTCATCAGGAATAAACGCAGAAATTATGTTGTAAGGAAGATCCAAGCTTGTAGCATATATTAAGAAAACAATTGCCTTGTTTTAAATGTAGAACCGAACATTTTACCTTTCAACATTGTTAATCATCACTTATAAAACATGTTACACCAATACTTATGAATTAGTTCACAAACCATGTATCTCAATTCACTCAAGAAACATAAATATGCAATACTTCTGATATTACTTAGTATTTTTTAAATGGTTCGTGCTCATTTCAAAGACCCTTTCTCAAATCTGCATTGTTAATAGTTGTTCGCTAGTTCTCTCCTTAACTACTTAAGCTTTCAATAAATAATCACTAAAAATGCATGTTATTTGTTTGTCTTCATGTGAAGAGTTGCTTTTGCCTAATGCCTATAAATGTTTTCAGGCATGTAGGTTAGACTACTTTGGGTGTACCATATAAAACTTAAAAGACATGATAACCACATTAACTTGGGTGAACGGTTAGTTTGTTTAGTTTGTTGATTTATTATGAATATTATGTCTCTGTTTCTCAAAGCCATAAATGAATATAGTTCTAGATTTGGATATCTAAGCTTGGCAACACTTTCGGGTCGGGTAACAGGTCATATCAGGTTTGGTTCAATTTGGTTCATGTTAGAAGGAGGTGTTTTCTAAAGATTTAACACTAATGTCCATAAAACAACAGCAAACGTTCCAGAAACATAAGCTAAGACTTTGTATTGATATCTGCTTCTTAACACTCTTTTGAGACCTTTCAAGTTACGTCTTTGTCCTCACCCTTTTCTGCTGCTATGTTTCTCTAGAAATCCGATGTTATTATAAGTTGTTTCATTCCTTGTAAGAGTAAGTTCATTGAATGCATTCGAGTACTTGATAAAAGATAAATAAAAGATAAAAATAGTATAAAATCGCATTAAATATGGTTCATATCTGAAAACGATTCAGAAGAATGTTTATTCGGAAAAAAACAAATATGCAAATTTTAGTTATGACTAATACTAATATGATGAAACTTCATTGAATCTTTTTGGAAAGGATCATGAATGCAAAGTAGTCCTTTCATTATGTTTTAAGTGGTGATTCAAGCTGTTAATTTTAGTATTTAGAGTCTGTGAATCAGTGACATCTAGAAATTCATATTCAATATAATTTCAAAACCGAAACTCTAATTCCTATCAAAATTCCCATTAGACATTCTCACGCTGAATGGCTTAATGAATAGGTGAAACTATGAAAGAAATTGTCACACTTAAATATTTTTGTAAGTGTCTTCAGGTTTTTGTACCAGTTGCGGTATAACTTTCAGTTGGATCCACATAAGAACAGTTGGTTCCTATATTTAGTATATGTGCTTTTTGAATGCCAAATAATGAACTTTAAAGGTAGAAACATGTTAATTGTATATTTAAAGTTTGATTATTCAACGTACTTCATGCTTTCATAAAGGTTGTGAAATGAGAGGGCTAAGTTAGTGTCAATCGCCAAGGGTGGATCATGAACGTAGGTTCCAAGCCGGATCTTCACAGGAATATCTCAAACATAAAGGGTGCGGAATCCCCTTTGTATGTGATTACAAGTGTATACGAATATATGAATCGGAAACAAACAAACGAACAAACACATAACACAAATGCTTATATGTTATTAGCAACACAGTGCTCATAACACGTAAGAAAACCAGCATGCATAAGTTCTGCCCAAAGACTTACAAAACCCTACGGCTGAGTTAGTATTTATAGTCACGGCAACTTTGCCTAACATCCCTAGGCGAAGTTGTCCCTAACTTCGCCGTAGCTAACATCGCCTAATAATAACTTAAAGCAAGTCCGCCTAAACCATAAACCAAAACATAACGAACAATATTCTGATTACAGACATGATAAACTAAAGGCTAATGAACTACTGGCACAATGTACCAAGAGACTCCCCCTTGGCAATAGCTTCATTTCTCTTATAGCTTCGTCATGCCCTATAATCCAAAAAGCCATTTCCACAAACTTCTGGCATGCGCACCTTGTCTCACACAAACCGAGACCACCCTTTGATATTTTCTCCCTTCGTCCTTCCATGCTGGTATACAAAAGATCTTCCTTTCTTTAAGTACCTACAAATCAGCTTGAGACAAGTTAACCAGATGCATAGGATCATACACCCTCAAGATCTCTTGTTCATCTTGATCTTCCATCACGGCTTCAACAATCTCACAATCAACATACCACCATTTCAGATCTTTCAGCACATTCTGAATCATGACCTTCATCAGAATCTCTTTCAAACATCGAATGGGTTTGTACTTCATAATAATCCAAGGTTTACCATCCGCTCGCATTCCCCTTTCAGTATCCCCAATCAATTTTCCCTTCTGAGGTTTTAGCAACTCGAACCTCTTCTCCTTGACTACCTCATTCCACACAATCTTTCCAATCCATCCAGCATACATATCACCACTTCTGTTAATTATCTTCAAATGAGCCAAGTCTTTTACCACACACTTAGGCAATGTGTTGAACGATCTCAGCTTCTTTTCATAATATTGAACCCCATCAAATCTTTTAACCACGAACACTTTCAGCTGATCATCATCAAGCCAAAATATGATTCCCTTCTTCGATTCATTGTACCCTTTAATATTATAACTCCTTTTTAACATAGGAGGTACCTCTAGTTTCTTTGATCTTACAAACCAGTGAACACACTCCTTCTTCCACTTAGGTTGTTCTTCCAAATCTGTCTCACCATTTACGCTTTCACCTTGGTGCAACGAATCTTGACTCACATCAGGAATATCATGTTCAATACCATCTTCCGGTATCTCCCCTTCCTCCGACCACTATTAATTTCAATTTGTTCACCAAGTTTTTCAATCTCATCATATGACAACAGATCTTCAGTAACCTCAAATTCTTCATCAACAGCTATAAATTCACCATCTGCACCACCAGTTGGAGCACTAGACTCCCCCCCCCCCCGAGATGTGGAAGCACTAAGAGATTGTGAAGTTCTTGGTAGCTCACCACCTGCATCTTTAGATTCATTGGGATCATCATCTTTGTCCTCCCTTCTTTTTGTTCTCAACTCATCTCCCTTGCAACTGCTCTCCCCCTGAGATGCTAAGAACTGCTTTAAAGCATCAAAAATTTTACCGTGTTCAACAAGGAGAACCGATTGAAGTTGATTCTCAGCCACCAGACGTTGAATGGCCTAAGTCTGAATGGCATTAATCCTCAATTGCTCAGCAACAACGCGCTCCAGAGCCACGATCCGCTCAGAATTTGACGGAATAGTATCAAAAGCAAATGACATATGTGAAATATCCTGAGCATAGGGTGGAGGAATGCCCAAACTGACTGTAATCTCTAAAGAAACTTGAACAGAAACTGGAGGTGGAATAGTAACTGAAGACCCAGCAGTAGCAACCAGGGTAGATTCTACAAACATAGCAACAACCTCAGTTGGAGTAATCGACCTAGGCGGTAATGACACAATGGCCGGTGCTGACAAAGCCACCGTGGACATAATCGAAGTCACTGGTAGAGAGGCAGAAGTAACCGGCACAAAGGTAGACGTGCCAGATAACCTTGAGGGAGCAAACTGAACCACCTTTGAACTCTCACCAGCCCGGGCCTTCTTGGATCTACGAACCAAAGCATACATCTCATCTTCAAAATTAGATTCCCTATCATCATCAGAACTCTTCTTACATTTTCCCTGTATCTTTTCTTGAACAGCCAGAACCCTCGAGTCTCATCAACCTCATCAGAGGATGAATCAGATAAAGTCTCCTCAAAATCATCAACTGAGTGAAGTGATGGACCAACCGAAGCAGCAATCGAGGAAACCCAAACCCCAGACAGATCAACCAAAGAAACCTGAACTTCAGACACATCATCCGAGGACATATCAAATAACCCGTGTCCTCTAAAAGCAATATCAAGATCTACATCTTTGGTGGCAGATATAATAGGTGCACTAACTAGAACATCTTGAACCACGGGAGGTGGTTGTGTAATATCAGCTGAAGCTAGAGCAGCTTCAAGAAATCCATCATTTGGTGGAGCAACATAAGCTGGATTCAAAAGAAAGCCAAAAAAAAGGTGTGTGTCTCAGCTGACGCTCGACATTGCTTCCTGAGCTTGAAGTACGACATGGAGCAAAGATCCTCTTGTTGACACTATCCAAAAACGAAATAGGATGACGTTGTGGGAGATTAGGAGCCACATGACTAAGAACCATATGAAGAAATCTGGGATACATCAAGAACTGTTCCCTAGCCACCGCCTTTCGTTGACGATCAATTTCATAGAACACCATCTGACCAAAGCTGAAGGGTTTATTGTACGTCAATGTAGTCATTGTAGATTGTAGAGATGCACCCATACCGTTAATACCAGCCTTGCGACCAGACATGCAAACTATTAAAACATGCATAAAGAATTGCCATTGATCAAGTAATAACCTTTACGACGTTGGGAATCTTCCAGAGGTCCTGAATAACCCGTGCGAAGAAAATCACCATTACAAAAAATAGCCGGATACTTAGTAGGTCCCTGATCATATTCAGTAGACCCGAATTGCAAAGCATCCCATATTTGATGAGCCGAAAACTAGATACTTGCTTATTAACCGTAGCACGCATAACATGAGGCTCCGCATGACATTCATATTCCACCATTCTCCAAAAGTCTTATAAGTTTGGCAAGGAGATAGGTAATGTGGTGGAGATAGAATGAAAGATCTGTGAGCCCAAGAGAAACTGAATAATCTCCGTGTAATCTTCAGCCCCACGAGTATCTGGAACTAAGGTGACGTACATGTTGTGAGAAGAGAAGAACTGCCTCTTATCACCGTCACCACCATCACCACCTGTTCCACCAGCACCCGCAACCTCTGCCATAACTGCAATGAAAGCAAAGTATGTTAGAAAGACGTTTAATCAGTTGGTTAACTTAGCCCAGTAGGTTATAGGCAAAGTTGATGTCCCAATGAAGTTGCTCATAAGGCAGTTAAGCTGCGAAGTTAAGTAGCAGGAGAAGTTGAAGACAACTTCGCCTTCAACTATATCTTCGCTCCAAGAACTATCCAGAAAACATATTTCGTCTTTGAATGTAAAAATCAACAATCAGAGGGTCATCCAAGGTCCTCTTTAAGCCGATTAAGGTAAACGAATACATGGTATAGCATAAGCATTAACATTTTAAGAGTATTGAAGTCAATAATGGTTCTAACCGAAAAATCATAAAAAACGACCTATCCAGAAATAATTAACACAAACAAGATACGAATTATGAATTATCACAAGACGTTTAACCCGAATATGTGATCAAACAATGATTTGGGTAAAGTTGATTCTTAGGGTAAGTTCACTGGGTGTAAAGGAAGAAGGATTGACAAATTTTGACTTAAAACTTGTATATAAACCCTTTGGAAAGCCCGGAGGCGAAGTTATGAACTTCGCTCCTTATATAACTTCGCCTAGGGCGAAGTTAAAAATAACACAGCCAAGACAAAAAGTTTAAATTTAAGACAAAAAACGAAAGTGAGTAACCCGGGTTTTAAAAGGAAAACTAATCTAAAAGAAGTATAGAATAAGTTTGTGGGATCAAATTTCAGTCTTCATAAAAACGTCGCGTTCATGAAAATATCCGAACATGGAATCATATTGATTAAGGTGCGGTCACAAAGATTCATGTTCAGCGTTATTATGAAATAGAAAACATGTTGATAGCAGGTATACAAGACTTAGCATGATTATCATTGCGTCCGTGATATGAATTAGGTTCAAATAGGCATAGAACTTAGATGGACATCACTTATGGACCTGTGATGCCTCCTATTTCTTCTCAAGGCGTATTTGGTTTTCCCCAGATCACCCCAATTTGAGTCCAACCCTTTAGCGCTTGATCAAAAATTTTTGTATCTAATAAGAAAACTTTTAAAGCTTTAAGGTTGAACGTTGGACTTATAAGCCATTCGAACTTACATGCCTTTCATTCAGAGTGTTTAGCACTTATTTGAGTGCCCAACCCTTGTAGTTCTAGTTTGACCCTCTAAGCTTTTGAAAAACGGAATTTAACAACTCAATATTATACAAACAAAACACATTTTTTTCAACAAGGACAAAATATTTTTGGAGATCAAGACACTACCGGGCTCGTGTATGACTAGGTAATCACTTTTCCGCCTATCATTCGGAGCAATGTATGTGGAAAAATGCACATTTCTTTAAAATGACTCTCTACAGTAAATCTAGCACATTTAGTTTGTATCACTTCAACTCTTACGCATCATGGAAAGCTACCATGCAAATCAATGACTGTTCTTGAGCCTTTTAAGCTTAATAACTTCACCTGTTAGGCACACAGAATCAACTTACCTATCGTTTTCCAAAGGTTGAATCGATTTTCATTTTGAAAACAAACTTTGAAGCTTCTAAAAAGATGTAGACTGAATATATATATCACTTCCCAGAGAAATACAAATAACAACTTTAAAATTCAATCGCCCCGGTCACTTCTTAGTTCTCAGGTGAATGACAATCCTGTTTATCCACAGTTGGTTAACAATACCAAGCACATATATAAATATGTGTCCCTCAAACTTAAAGTAACCGACATAATTTTCAGCAGAGGAATTAAAGAAAAACACAACACAATCACCCAGATGCTTTCGGTTTTGGGGTGAATGGCTATCCTTTGAATCAACAAGTAGATGAGAGGACCAAAGATATACAAGTATATGTCATTCAAACTTGAGCAACCGACAAAATTTTAAGCGGAAGTGATTTTTTTTTTAAGAAAAACGAAGACACGGTTACTCGGGATTGATCATCCCATTTAACTCAATAAGGTTTTGAAGACGAGATCAGTCAAAAGCTTTTGTAAAAAGATCGGCAAAGTTATCCAGAGAATCAACCTTTTTCAACATGATTAATTTCTTCTCATCACAATCTCGTATAAAATGATGACGAATGTCAATATGCTTAGTTTTACTATGCTTTACGGGATTGTTAGTTACTGAGATAGCAGCAGTATTATTAATGCAAATAGGAGTGTAAGTGAAATTCATACCATAATATCTCATTTGTTGTTATATCTACAAAACCTGGGAGCAGCAATTTGATGCTTCCATATACTCTGCTTCACACGTGGATATTGCAACTGAGGTCTGCTTCTTGCATTGCCAAGGCACCAACCTCCCACCAAGAAACTGACATCCTCCGCTAGTTTACTTCGTGTTCTGGCTACAACCCCCATAATCAGAGTCGGTGTATGCAACTAAATTCAGTTCACCTCCCTTCGGGTACTAGGGGCCCATCTTAGACTATCCTTTGCGGTACTGCGGAATTCTCTTAACGCCTTTCATGTGTGACTCCTTCGGATTAGCCTGAAAACGCATACAAATACAAACTGCCAACATAATGTCAGGTCTAGAAGCCGTTAGATACATTAAAGAACCTATTATTACACGATATTGAGTGGGATCCACATCTCTATCACTTTCAGAATCAGCACCCAGTTTGTGGTTGACGCAGATTGGAGTATCATACGGTTCACTTCCTTCCATCTTGAATCGTTTGAGCACGTCATGAACATATTTGGTTTGGTGAATAAACAGCCCGTCCTTCTTCTTATCTACTTGTAAACCCAAAAAGAAGGTTAGTTCACCCATGGCACTCATCTCAAATATTTTCTTCATGACTGCTTCAAAATCCTGACACATAGAAATCTTTGAAGCCCCGAAGATAATATCGTCCACATAGACCTAGACTAGAAGAAAATCCTTCCCATTCCACTTCACAAACAACGTACTGTTAATGTTCCCTCTCACAAAACCATTCTCCAGCAGGTAATCAGATAAAGTTGCATACCAAGCCCGTGGAGCTTGATCTAGACCATATAATGCTTTGTTGAGTCTGTACACATGATCTGGAAAGTCCGGATCTGGGAAACCTGGAGGTTGCTCGACATACACCACTTCTTCTACCTTTCCATTCAAAAACGCACTCTGTACGTCTAATTGAAACACCTTCATCTCTTTGTGAGCGTCAAAAAAAGTCGAATTGCCTACAGCCTAGCTACAGGAGCAAACACCACATTGTAGTCGATCCCTTCTTGCTGATTAAATCCCTTAACTACCAGTCTTGCCTTGTTTCAGATGATTACCCCTTTCTCATCTCTTTTGCACTTAACCACCCACTTAGTGCCGATTGCGTGCACATCTCATGGCTTCTCAACCAAATGCCATACTTCCATTTTGTTAAACTGTGCCAATTCTTCATGCATGGCTTCGACCAAAGAGCTATCCTTCAAAGACATAGTTTTTCGGGTCTATTTGACTGATATAGCATGCGTACAAACATTCGTTCGTAATAACAGTATCTTGGATGCTCACTTAAACGCATGTGTTGTCTTCCAACCTTCCTCTGGTACGCACACCATCAGAAGGATTACCAATCACATTCTCTATAGGGTGATCCTTGTGGATTCTTGTTGTTTGGACTGGAGAAACTACCAAGTCTTCACCCAGATTATGAGTGAGTTCATCGGTATGATGTTGATCATGAAACGGATTTATGAACTCTTCATCATCTGAAACAGTAGGTCTTTTTTCAACACTGGAGACTGTTGGTCTTTTATCTTCGACACTTGAGCTATGCGTGATGGCCTCTTCTTCATCAATTAACATCTGAGTGGCCATCCTTTCTTCCACATCTGAAAACTCATAAGAAGGTAGATTAAAAGATTTAAACAGTTTGTCATAATTAAAAACCTCATCTGGTCCCATGCTAGGCTTTGCTGACTTGTAACTAGTAATTTCAATGTTACAGACCACCTCAACCTTGTTGCTCGATAGATTAAAGACTCTTCTGTTGGGAGACCCAACCACATAACCGACAAGAATTCCTTCGTCAGCTTTCTTACCAAATTTTGAATTAGTCTTTAATATCGAACATGGAGACCCAAAAGGTTTGAGACCTTTCATATTAGGCTTTCGAGCATGAATTAATTCATAACAAGTTTAATCTTTTGAAAATTAAAACATGATTATGGATATAGCAAGTTGTAGCGACAGCCTCAGCCCAGAACACCACAGGAAGCTTAGCATCTGCCAGCATGGTCCTTGCTCCTTCAATTAGTGTCCTATTCGTTCTGTCAGCCACTCCATTCTGTTGTGGAGTGTACGGTACACTGAACTGGTGTTATATCCCTTTCTACAAACAAAACATCTCCGTTTGATAATTCTTGAACTCTGTGCCGTTATCGCTTCTGATGAAGTTGAACTTTCCTCCAATAACATTTTCCACTTTGGTAATCAAATTAATCACAAAATGTACCGTATCATCCTTAGCTTTCATAAAATACGCCCACGAGTATCGTGAGTAGTCATCAGTCACTACTAAGCAATAAGATGTCCCACCCAAACTTTTGACATTTATGGGACCAAAGAGATCCATGTGGAGCGGGTCCAGAGGTGTGACTATCGAATTAATCAGCTTGGAGTGATGAGGCTTCTTGTGTTGTTTCCCTTTCTTTCATAACAAACGTTTATATTCAAAGTTAAAACTTTTCAATTGAACCCCTAACACCACTCCATTCTTGACAATATAATTCATCATACCCAGATGAATGTGTCCCATTCTTCGGTGCCAAAGATTAGATTCAGATTCTGTTGCTTTAGACAAAAGACATGATTCTTCTGTTACTATCTGGGTTGACCTCATGTCCATCACATAGGTATTCTTCTCTATTGGAGCTTTCATGACTATCCAACTTTCTGGGATCTTAAAACCAGGATAAAGCACTAAGGCTTCATCCTTTTTAAATTGCACGTGTATTCTTTATCACAAATTTGAGAAACACTCAGAAGATTGTGCTTTAATTCTTCCACAAAATTGACTTGTTCCAACTTGATCCTTCCGTTAGTTACTGTACCGATGCCTGAAATTTTTCCTCCACTTTCTCTTACAAAACTTACTCTTCCTCCTTGTACAGCCTTACAGTCTAGTAACAAATTCTTGTTACCAGTCATGTGCCGGGAACAGCCACTGTCCACAATCCACCTGTTGTTCACAGTCCTTTCAGATTGTTCCTGCACAATCAAGGAAAGCAATTAAAAGCAGGGGACCCAATACCTCCTGGTATTGGGTTGTTCAAACCTGATAAACGACTTCCTACTAGCTGGTTGTCTAGAGTTCCTTTCAGGAGACCTGCCATTTGGTCTGAAAGGAAGATTTCTAGAGAATCGATTATGAGACCAGCCAAAAAGCCTTGAATTTCTAGTATTAAGAGTTTCGGATGAATCAAAGTTGCGGGTTTTATGGTTAACCGGGAAAAAACGAGGTTGATTTCTTTGAAATCTAGGATTTATCCTAGGCTTGGTGTTAGTGAAATTGACACTTGTTCTTACACCAGTTTTAGGTTTCGTTTTGTTCCCAGCATTGTTTGGTCTCATACTATTTGTTTACTCACTCTTCAAGGGACAAATACTGGCAATGTGTCCCTTGTTATGACATCTAAAGCAACTACTATTCAAATTACATGTGGTCATCTGAACATCCTTCTCAGGATTTACTTCAGAAGATGAGGTTGGTTTACTGACATTGAGTTTCACGTAGGGTGGAACGAATGGGTTTAAAGAAGATTTCTTATCACTAAAAGTAACATTCGACCCATTTTTTAGGAACACAACTTCATCATTCGTTTTACCAGTGTTGACAGGCTTACTAGACCGGGACTCTAGATCAACAACTAAAGAATTTGTCTCAACAGGTTTGTTAACGTCTTTGTCTACCTCTTCAAGTTTGACAGGGTTGACGGAGGTTTTGTTTAACTCAACCTTAAAGGGTGATTTGTCCTATTTTTGGTACTCGTTATGGTTTGATCAGTCTGAACACAAACAGGTGGTTGATTACTAGGGTTATAAGTATAGTTATTATTAAAAGGTAGTGGAACCTCAGAGAATCCAATTCCCTCTTTATTGTTCGGAGAACGTTGAACACTCAGGACATGATTTAGAATCATGGTGGAGTTCCTAAACTGTTCAACTTTTCTATTAAGTTCCAGCACTTTCACTTGGTAATCAGTTATCTATATGTCTCTTTCAGCTATAAGTTTGGTCTTTTCTTCCACTATCTCATAACTTAAATCAATCACTTGTATTTTCTCAGCTACGGTGGCCTTAAGGCTTCTAATGTCCTTTTCACCTTCTTTTAATTTTACAAAGTAACTATTTTATTTTTGTTTAGAATAGTGGTGTTCTTCTTTTAAACATTTTAATTCCTTTTCCAAACTCATATTCTGGTCAGTTAAAGCAGTTAATTGTTCAGAAAATTTCTCACATTGTTCACATTGGAGTTCAGAACATACCTCTGAGAGCTGATCATTCACTTCAGCCATGTAAGCTTGGTCCTCCACTGCTTCCTTTTCATATCTTCCAGACACAATGTTCACCAGATTAGCTTGTCCACTCACCTCTTCTACCTGAATGTTCCAATTATACCCACCATCTTGTTGAGACAGAGTGGCTATCGTCTCAGTTCCATTTCCATTTCCATTCTGATGAGTAGACCTACTCTGACTTCTTTCAACTCTCTCATTTTTACATTCTCTTGCCAAGTGTCCATTTTGTTGACAATTGTAACATCAAACTTTTGACTTGTCAAAGCCCAGTCTCTCCCCACAAACTTTCTTCATGTCTTCTTCATAAACCATTTCACCCTTCTTACTATCATAGCCATCTGCCATTGAAGACTCCATATCATCAGCATCAATTTGATCATAGTCCCCATCTAATATTGTAGGGTGACTATCTTTCCTTTGATGTTGTTCTCATAAGAAGCAATGAAAGAAACATAAAGAACAACTTGTTGTTTAGCAAACTTTATGCTCATAGGCATCCTTGAATAATTCATACTTGGAGGATTTGGAGTAGAGTTGCCAACTGCATACTGAGGTTTTGAAGAAGTACTTCCACTAGCAACAAAGCATATGTCTCCATCCACTTTCATCATCACATGACCATCTTGAGTTACGTTTGTTTCGCTACCATAGTAGTAAGCACCCGAAGTTCCTTTAGAGCTTGAATTTGGAGAACCTTTTGCACCATACAGTCCCAGATCCTGAACCTGATCAGTAAATGCCTCATTTCTTATCATATTAAGTTCATAGGTACGTAACTTGTTGACTACCTTTTCTAGGTCAAAAGTTTCATAATATTTGTCTTCTTTCATCAACACAGTGTACATCTCCCATTTGGGTGGAAGAGCATCCAGAAGTTTCTCTATTATTTCAATCTTAGTATACTTTATGGAGTAGTTAGTCAACTCAGTCAACAAGTGGTAGTATCTTGTGATTATGTCATCAAGTGATTCATTTTGAAAGTACTTAAATACTGAAAATTGAGTTTTCAGCAGTTTTGTCCTTGAGTTTCATATGCCCACATTTCCTTCAAAACGATTTTCCAATGCTTCCCACAACTCTCTAGCAGACTTATACTTTCTGAATGTATGGAGAATTTTTTGAGGTAGTGTCATAGTTATTGTAGCTAAGGCTTTACTTTTTGCCTCATGCATCTTCTTTTCATCATCCTCCATCTTATTATATTTCTTAAGTTGTTCCCGACCATCAAACTCTGTTGTTGGAAGAATATAACCATCCCAAATACATACCCACATCTTTGCATCCTGGTACTTCACGTATTGCTCAAATCTATCTTTTCAAGAAACAAAGTCAGTACCTTTGAGAAGCTTTGGAGCATTAGTCGCTGAACCAGCCTCGACCTCCATCTTTACCAGATCAGAGATATTTATCGAAGACATGTTCAATCGAAATGAAAAGTGGAATTCTGTTAACTTTGTTATGTGAACTGTCACACCCCGACTAGGTAGTTGCGGAAGCGTAATACGGGAATGTAACAGATAACAAAGGTATCAACCACATTGTTTATAAAGAAATTCAACAAACTAATTTACATCATATTAAATTGGTAGGTACTAAGTTTACAAACTAGATGAAAATCACATAACCAGATCACGGGCTTCTTATTCATTACTATGTATTTGCATCTATTCACAGCTGTTCAACTTTGCTTCTAACACCAAGCACGAAAGCAATTCATTCCAACTTCGGCTTACCTGAAAAGCATGTTAAAACGGGTCAACTACGTCTAGTTGGTGAGTTTCAAGTTTCACGAGTAGGAACAAAATCAGTATACGAGTTCGTAAAGTTCATAGTACGTATGTATATAAGTATGTGTATGATGTATTATACTAAGCCACAAGTGAAACCAAAACAAGCTAAAACGCATGGCCACCCTTGCCCATGTACTCTCGTTGGCATTTAACAGCCACTTTGCCCCAAGTATGTACTATGTCTAACACCACATAGCAGAATGTATTAAGTATAAATGACAATGTGCAACTGGGTTAACACGTTCCGGCATACTCCTCCGGCCCTGTCAGTTGGGTTTGTCAAACCGATAGTAAT
Organism: Bidens hawaiensis; assembly: GCF_021521415.1. Lineage (NCBI taxonomy): Eukaryota > Viridiplantae > Streptophyta > Magnoliopsida > Asterales > Asteraceae > Bidens > Bidens hawaiensis. Next base: position 75,417 of record NW_027497463.1, read on the forward strand.
ATCCACACGTCACCGGCACGAAGTTAATCATTTGTGTCTGTGGGGACTTTCAAGTGTTAGTACTTAGATAATTTACATCATCACAAGTTTTCAAGTATAAACGTATATGTAAACACGCTTTCCACCCCAAAAGTTCGTAAAATAGTTTAGCAAGTGGGGTCATGAAACTCACCTTATCGTAGTTTGAGCGGGTAATACGTGTCAGTAAGTAATATGCATCGATTATAGCTTGAATCCTATAATTGGTATCGTACTGTTAATACTAGTATAGTGTTTAAGCTAAATCGGGTTGTATAACTAGTCTGGGTATAGCTGTTAAGCCCAGAACATGACCATAGTCTTAGATTGTGACGTTGTACACTATGAAATGTTCAAAATCAGACTTGGCTTAGTTTCACCGTTTTCCGAGTCTAGCCAAGTTAATCGTTTATGCGTTTCGGGATTAGGTAAATTCACAAAAACTTAAGTAAATATATTTATTGAATAAATGTTTGATTTATGAAAGAATTTTGAAGTTTTGGTATCTGGTTTGATCGCAGGGTTCGTTTCCGTTTTCACACGGGTTTGATTATACAAAACGCGTACAATCCACCCGAATTGTTCGGAATTCTCGTAGAAAGTTCGTTTTTATCAAATTCATACAAAAATACGAAATTTGCCAACTTTTGAGATTTTGATATACCAGTCAGTCCGTTAAACACAAAACTGCCGGTTTCGTTAAAACAATTATAGTTTAATTATTTGATTAATCATAACTAATTATGTACTTATATATAAATTATAGAAAATTTTGTAAAAATAATTTAAAATATGGAGAAGTTAATAAAAATATTTTCAAAAATTTTATGATTAATTATCTATTTATAAAAATTCATTTAATGTGTTATAATTTAGTAATAAATAGCCTGTTTATCCGAAAAATCCAATAGTTTTTCCCAGTGGTCTAAATCATCACATAGCCCCTGAAAAATCTCCAGAATCTAATTTTTTGGCCAAAATGCCTTTTTGCACGTTTTTCGGTTATTAAAACTCGATTAAAACACAATTGCACAAAAATACTTAGACATCTTTAAATGTTCTCAAATTTTTCCAGTGTTCTTAACATGACATATCTGGGTTTCAAGCCAAATTTCATAATTGTTCATGAAGATTACCTATTTTTCCCGAATAAACGCCAATAAACGGTAATAAATTCGCCAAATATTCTCCGTGTATCGAACAATTACCAAATTTTATAACGGACTCATTTATGTGATCCCTAATGTCCCTGCAAAGTTTCGTAACTGAAAAATAAGAACGTCATAATCTAAGAACAAACAACCCCTAAACAAGTAATACGTTATTACCTTGTCAGTTTTCGGTGATTTTCGATAGTTTAAACGACTCTTCGGGTCTTGGGTTGCAAGCTCAGTGTATATACATATCATATAACATCAAACCAAGCATAAATCATCCATTGAACAGCCTTGATAAGTAGGGTTTCGGTTTTGGTTTCAAACCGAGTTCTAAAACCGTAAAAACGTTGTATTCATATTCTAATCCGTGTTTTTGACCAAAAATCTATAATGATACGGCTTTGTACACATGTTTAACATCAAAACATGATTTTACTTGATTTTTATGGTTTTTGAATGGTTAAACATGATTAAAACTAATCAAGACTTAATTTTTCAAGCTTAACTCATGTAAATCAAGTATAAAATCAATGAGAAATTAAGAATTACCTCCAAGGTTTGGCTAAAGAATGAAGGACAACAGAGGATAAGGTTTCTTGATTCTTTTGTCAAAATATCAATTTAATTTACTATATGCAAGGTGCTAGAAAAGGGTGGGGTATCCCACCCCTTGCGGCAGCAACATATAAAGGCCCATCGGGCCTCCTTTTTGGCCCAATGGTGCCTCAATATTTCTGCCACGCTTAAATGTCGGTCCAAAATTTAATTTGGGTTTAGTTTTTCGCAAAAAACTAGTTCGAGTACGAAAAATAGCGCGAAAACGAGTGTTTTTCTGCTCATTTTTGTAAAATAAGAAAAACGTACTGACTCATTGTAAAAATCCAAAATATTTTCACGGATTGCTTAGAACATGTCATATAAGTGTTTTATAAATATTTTTTGGCTTAACGGATTCTACAATGCTCGTTTTGATGTTAACGATTGCGTTTAAACTTATAGCGTAACAATAAACGAAACCTTTTTCGTTTAAATGGTTTTAAACGTACTGGGGCCTAAATATCAATATGTTAGCCACTATAATATATATATATATATAACTCGTGTATGACCCCTCTGTATATATACAGGCCATAATCATTAGTAGTCGGTTACTCGTTTAAGCACTATGAATTAACCGATTTATCGTTTACTCTCTACGTAGTGAATACAGTATACCTCGTTTTGTCGCGAATGTCACATTCTCCCCCCGTTAAGAAATTTCGTCCTTGAAATTTAATGTGTCATCGTTTTTCTTTTTAGGGAACAGGTGTGGGTATTTATTTCAGAATTCGTCCTTTCGTTCCCAAGTATATTCGGGTCCTTGTTTTGAATTCCACCGAACTTTTACCAATGAGATTTTGTTGTGTCGTAATTGTTTGGTTTTCCCGTCCACAATTTTTACCGGTTTCTCTACGAAGTTGAGCTTTTCATTGATCTGAACATCTTACAGTGGTATTATTGCCGTTTCATCAGTCAAACACTTTTTCAGATTCGATACATGAAACACATCGTGAATAGTGTTCAGTTCTAAGGATAGTTTTAATCGGTAGGCTACGAGATCAATTTTTGCAATAATCTCAAAAGGTCCAATGTATCTCGGGGCTAATTTACCGGTCTTTCCAAACCTTATAACACCTTTCCACGGCGATACTTTCAAAAACACCTTATCGCCTATTTCAAAAGATAACGGTTTTCTACTAATATCAGGATAACTCTTCTGTCGAACCCGGGCGGCTTACAGCTTTCGTTTAATTTTGTGGATTTTATCGGTTGTTTCTTGAATCAAATTGGATATTGAAATTTGAGGATCACCCACTTCTGTCCAAAAAAGTGGCGATCCACATTTTCGCATGTATAAGGCTTCATAAGGTGCTGCTTGTATACTGCTATGGTAACTATTATTGTAAGAAAATTCAATGAGTGGGAGGTGTTGATCCCAATTCCCTTTGAAATCCAGTACACAAGCACGAAGTAAATCTTCTAAGGTTTGGACGGTTCGTTCGGATTGACCATCTGTTTGGGGATGGTAAGCGGTACTCAGATCTATTCGGGTTGCCAGAGCTTCTTGAACTGCTTTCCATAAATGTGAAATAAAGTGACTGTCTCGATCTGAAATAATCGAAAGAGGTACCCCGTGTATAGATACAATTTCATCAATGTAAATTTGAGCGAGTTTTTTGGTGGTGTAGTTGTTACGGATCGGAATAAAGTGTGCGGATTTGGTTAATCGGTCTACAATTACCCAAATCGCATTATGTCCTTGGGAGGTTTTGGGTAGATGTGTTACGAAATCCATGGTTATTTCTTCCCATTTCCACTGTGGGATTTCGGGTTGTTGTAACATTCCCGAAGGTTTTTGATATTCCGCCTTAACCCTTGCACATGTTGCACACTTACTTACATACAAGGCTATATCCTTTTTCATGCCAGGCCACCAGTAAAATTCCTTAACATCTTTATACATCTTATCAGTACCTGGATGAATAGAATATTTGGATTTGTGTGCTTCATCAAGAATAAGTTCGCGGAGTTTATGAAGTGTCGGAATCCAGGCCCGGTTTTTATAATAGAATATTTCATCAATTTTCTTCTCAAAATTCTTTTCATTCCCGTGTAGTTCTTCTTTTTCTAACTGGTCTGCTTTTAAGGCTTCGTCTTGTGCAACACGAACTTGTTCGATTAGGCTACTTTGGACAATCATTCTGAGTGCTAGTACCCTCAATGGTTTAACTCTGTCTTTTCGGCTTAAAGCATCAGCTACTATATTGGCCTTCCCCGGATGGTATTTAATTTCACAATCATAGTCGTTTAACAGTTCTACCCATCTTCTCTGTCTCATATTCAGCTCCTCATGATCAAATATGTGTTGTAGGCTTTAGTGATCAGTGTAGATGGTACATTTGGTGTCGTACAAGTACTGTCTCCAAATTTTCAATGCAAAGATAACTACTCCTAATTCCAAGTCGTCGGTTGTATAATTTTTCTCATGTACTTTTAATTGTCGGGAAGCATATGCTATTACTTTCTTTCGTTGCATCAGTACGCATCCCAAACCTTTACGTGACGTGTCACAATAGACCACCAATTCATCAGTTCCATCTGGAAGACTTAATATTGGAGCTTCACATAACTTTTGTTTTAACGTTTGGAAGGCCATTTCTTGTTCTTCTCCCCATTCATACGTTCGATCTTTTTGAGTTAGGAAGGTTAAAGGTTGGGCAATACTTGAAAATTGGCAAATTTCTTTTGATGATTTAGGTATTTGCCAATTCTTAATGGCCTCAATTTTACCGGGGTCTACTTGGATTCCTTGTTGATTCGCAATGTGTCCTAAGAACTGTACTTCTTGTAAACAGAATTCACATTTGGAAAACTTGGTATATAACTTTTCTTGCCTCAATAACTCCAAGATTACCCGCAGATTCTGTTCGTGTTCTTCTTTACTTTTCGAATATATCAAAATGTCGTCGATAAACACTATCACGAATTTATCAAGGTAAGGTTTGCAAACCCAGTTCATTAGATCCATAAATACTGCAGGCGCATTGGTCAACCCAAACGGCATAACCAAAAATTCATAGTGACCATACCGAGTTCGGAATGCTGTTTTTGGGATATCTTCTTCCTGAATTCTTACTTGATGATAACCGGATCTGAGATCAATTTTTGAAAAATACTTCGCACCCTGGAGCTGATCAAACAAGTCATCCATTCGGGGTAAGGGGTATCTATTCTTTATAGTCACTTTATTCTATTCTCGATAATCAATACATATCCAAAAAGTTTCATCTTTCTTTTTCACAAATAACACTTGTGCTCCCCACGGCGAATAACTAGGTCGGATAAAACCCCTATCCAGTAACTCTTGTAACTGGTTGGACAGTTCTTGCATTTCAGAAGGTGCAAGTCGGTAAGGTGCCATAGCAATGGTTGCTGCTCCCGGTATCAAGTCAATACGGAATTCAACTTGTCGGGTCGGTGGTAAATGTCACACCCCAACCTACGGTGGAAACGCCGGGGCGAACTGATTGCTCACAGCTTTTCAAAGGTTACTATTATGCAAACATTAAAAGTTTTAATATCTATTTAATAATTTCAAATAAATAATTACAGTTAATTACATCAAGTATAACGAAATTACAACAATGATTAATTAAGCTTGTATCCTAAAAACATCTCTACGTGATCTTCATCTTACTAAACAACCAAGGTGATAACCTGCAAATGCGTATAAAATATATTTTTGTCAAAAACACATGTTGAGCGTGCAAAACACCAGTTTAAGACACAACAGTAATAGTATATATAATATATAAAGAAAGATGCAAACTGTTTCTGAGAGATAAACAGTTAAACCATAGCACATACACAAGCAATCAAGCATACAGAAAGGGCTAAACCGTTGCCATGCGAATGGGCATTGGTTACCAAAAATGAGGTGTCGGTGAAACCATTGTTAATGCGTCGGACGCCGGCCACTACGACAGTCATATGATCATACTAGACTGAGAATATGTTGGACCTCTCGGAATGCGGTTCAAATAAAGCAAGTAAGCAAATAGCAAGTTAGGCATAAACTGATATACACACAAGGATTAAACAGTTACGATTTTAAATACTATATAATAGATAAATATGATACGATACTCATATGTCCCCAAAAAGGTTAATTATAAGTATGTTGGTACATGATGTCAGTAGTTCAGTATCTAGTGTCTGTAATCGTGTTATTTGGATTTGTATTAAGGTTTAAGCGAACTTGTCTCACAAGTTCGCCTAATATAGGCGAACTTGTGGAACAAGCGAAGTTAGTGACAACTTCGCCTAAACATGTTAGGCGAAGTTGTCGTATGATATATAGGTTTAGGTTACGGCTTGTTTGAAAAAAAGAGTTGTTCAGTTCGTGTAATCGGTGATTGATATATCACGTGTTATTAGTTGCAATACAACGTGTTCTTTATTTATTGTAACGTGTGTTTGCTTGTGTTTAACGTATATCGATTCTACGCTCGTATCGTCTTACGTAGGGATTCCGCACCTACGTAGAACGAGATATTCCGTGTAGATCCGGCTAGGAACCTACAATTGGTATCAGAGCATTTGCTCGTGATTGTGTGGTTCGGGATTATCACACGGGTGTAGAAATCGTTCCGTTCGACTATTCGCGGGACGAGTTTACGTTAATATACCGAGTTTTTGTGTCCTACTCACCTCCCACCATCAAAACAACCCATTACACCTTCGCATACCTCGCAAAACGTCAAAATCAAACCTGCAAAAACATTTTGTTCATCAGGCGAAGTTGTCGTCACTGTTTGTAGGCTTTAGGCGAAGATATAAGGTAAAGCGAAGTTAATAACAACTTCGCCTACCTCACAAGTTCGCTTAACTTAAGCGAAGTTATCCACAACTTCGCCTAATCTGGCGAAGTTGAGAAGAAAGTGAAGTTGAAAGATCAAGCGAAGTTAGGACTTAAGCGAAGTTAAGTTTAACTTCGCCTACTGGTACTGTTCAAAATAAAAAAAAATAAAAAAAAATTTTTTCGGGTTTCTTTGTGTTTTCGTTTCGTACTTCTATAAAAGATGACTTCCATAAATATTACGGAACTGGTAAAAATGGAGGTGGAAGCAGGTTCAGCTACTAAGGCACCGAAAATGCTTAAGGGAACCGATTTCGTGGCTTGGAAAGATCGGTTTGAGCAGTATGTTAAATATCAAGATGCTAAGATGTGGGTGTGCATTCAAGATGGATACATTCCACCAACGGCTTTGTATGAGGGTCGTGAACAAATTAAGAAATACAATAAGATGGAAGAGGAAGAAAAGAAGATGTATGAGGCTGAAAGCAAAGCTCATGCTGCGATAACAATGGCTCTTCCACAAGAAATTCTTCACACCTTCAGGAAATATAAAACCACCAGAGAGCTATGGGAAGCGCTTGAAAACCGATATGAAGGTAATGTGGGGATACGTGCATCCAAGATTAAGCTACTCAAAACCCAATTCTCGGTGTTCAAGTATTTGAAGAATGAATCACTTGATGATATCATCACAAGATATTATCACCTGATGACCGAACTCAGCAATTATTCCATTGTTTACAAAGAAGAGGAGATCGTAGAAAAACATCTTGATGCTCTCCCACCGAAATGGGAAATGTACACTGTCTTAATGAGAGAAGATAAAGAGTTTGCCAACATTGACTTGGAAACAGCAGTCAATAAATTACGAACTTTTGAACTTAACATGGTTCGAAAAGAGACACCAACTGATCTGGTTCAGGATCCGGGAATGTATGGTGCGAAAGTTAATTCAAGTTCAAGTTCGAAGTCAAAATCATCTGCTTACTACTCAAAGGGAGACACGAGCTCTAACTCATCTCATGATGGTCATGTAACTCTCAACATGGATGGTGATGTGTGTTTCGTAGCTGGTGGAACAAACACTTCTAAACCTCAAACAACAAAGGGTAGTTTTTCTTCAAGTGTTCCGAACAACAACTACTCTCAGATGCCCATGAGTGTTAAATCTGCTGAACAGCAGTTTGCTCTCTATGCATCTTTCATTGCTTCTTACGAAAATTACATTAAAGGTAAAATCGTTGATCCTGCAACTTTAGACGAAGACTATGATCAGATCGATGCTGATGATCTGGAGGAGATGGATCTGCAGTGGCAGATGGCAATGATAGTAAGAAGAGTTAAAAGGTTTATGAAGAAGACTGGTAGAAAATTCGTTGGTGAAAGACCAGGTTTTGATAAGTCAAAGGTTCGGTGTTATAACTGTCAACAGAATGGCCACTTTGCTAAAGAATGCACAAGTGAACGAGTAGAACGTAGTCACAACAGGCCAACACAACCGAATGGGGGAAGTAATGAAAATAAGGCGATGATATCCAGACAGAACGGGGAATACAAATGGAATCTGCAAATTGAGGAAGTGTTCGAACAGGCCAACTTGGTTAACATCGAAACTGAAGAAAAAAACAGAGAGACAAGAGAATATCAAGCTTATATGGCAGAGGTGACAGATCAGCTCTCTGAGGTAAGTTCTAAACTCCCTTGTACGAAATGTGAAAATCTGTCTGAACAATTGAAAACAATAACTGATCAGTTTGTTAGTTTGGATGCTCAATTTAGAACATTAAAAGAAGATCATTATTACACTAAAACTAGAGAAAAAATTACATGGTAAAAATAAAAGCTAGTGAGAAAGATATCAGAAGTCTTAAAGCCAGTCTAGCTGAAAAAATACAAGTAATTGATCTTAGCTATGAAGTGTTAGAAGAGAAAACAAAACTAATTGCTGAAAGGGATAAACGGATAGCTGATTACCAGGTGAAAGTGGTGGAACTAAATAGAAAGCTTGAGCAATTTAGAAATTCCTCCGCAATACTTGATCACCTCGTAAGTGATCAACGTTCCCCAGTTAAAAGGGGAGGAATTGGATATTCTGAAGTTCCACCACCTTATAATCATAACTATACTTATGATCCTAGTAATCAGAAATCTGTTGATGTTGAAATTGGTCAGACAGTTCCTGTTAAAGTTACGATTAAAGATCCAGAAGTTAGTAAAATCGAAACGAGTAAGCCTGTTTCGAATGTTAAGATTTCTGTTCCTAGTTCTGTCTCATCAAATTCGGACAAGACATCCGAGTCTAGTGAGACAAAAGAAGAGGCAGTGTTACTAAAACGTGGAGAGGAACATAAACCAACTGAAAAGAATTCTCCACTAAACCCGTATGTCCCACCATATGTTAGACAAATGGGCAGTAATGCAACCTCATCATCTAAAACAACTGTTGAGACGAAAGTTGAACACAGGAGCTGTTTCAGATGCAATCAAATAGGACACCTGATTGCTGATTGCCCTCTGAATCAGAGATTCAAAGGTATGAGGCCTTCGAAAACTGAGAATAGAACTAACAGTAATTACTATAATGGTAAGAATGAAAACTCATCAAAGTTCAGATATTGGACTAATCCAGGTTTTCAAAGAAGTCGATCTCAGTTTTTCCCTATTAACAACCAAATCATTATTTATAATTCATTTAATTCACGAAGGTTTGGATGGCCTCATAGTCAATCTACTAGAAGGTATCCTTTTAGGACTTACATAAATCATTCTAATACTAACTTAGGACAGCCAAAGCACGGGATGCCTTTTAACAGATTTAATCGACCCAAGACCAATAGGTCTTGGGTCCCCAGATTTTAATCATTTGCTTTAATCGTGCAGGAACAGTTGAACAGGGCTGCAAACAATCTATGGGTTGTGGATAGCGGCTGTTCCCGGCACATGACGGGTAACAAGAATTTGTTACACAAATGGAAACCTGTTCAGGGAGGTAGAGTAAGTTTTGCTGGAGAGAGTGGTGTAAGAATTACTGGAATTGGAACGGTGACTAATGGTAAAATGAAGTTAGAAAAGGTGAATTTCGTTGAAGAGCTGAAGCATAATCTGCTGAGTGTGTCTTAGATCTGTGACACAGATTACACTGTGCACTTTACCAAAAATGAAGCGATCGTACTGTATCCTGGTTTCAAGATACCAGAGGCATGGATAGTGATGAAGGCTCCAAGGGAAAAGAATACATATGTTATGGACATGAGGTCGACTGAGATGGCAACAGAAGAATCATGTCTTCTGTCAAAAGCAACTGAATCGGAGTCCGAGTTATGGCATCGAAGAATGGGGCATATTCATCTTCGAAAAATGAACTACATTGTCAAGAATGGGCTGGTGCTTGGTGTTCCCTTAAAAAATTTCAACTTTGAAGACCAATGCTTATCGTGCAAAAAGGGAAAGCAACACAAGAAGTCTCATCACACCAAGAAGGTTAATTCAATAGTCAGTACCCTAGACCTACTTCACATGGGCCTCTTCGGTCCTGTAAATGTAAAAAGCCTAGGTGGAACATCATACTGCTTGGTGATAACTGATGATTTCTCTCGATATTCTTGGGTATATTTCCTGAAGACAAAGGATGAAACGGTTCAGTTGGTAATGAATTTGATTACCAAGGTTGAGAATATTATGAGGAAAAAGGTTAAATACATCAGAACTGACAATGGGACAGAGTTCAAAAACTATCAGATGGAGATATTCTGCTTACAGAAAGGGATAGACCACCAGTACAGCGCTCCGTATACTCCGCAACAAAATGGGGTGGCTGAGAGGAAGAACAGAACGCTAATTGAGGGAGCCAGAACCATGCTGGCTGATTCTAAACTTCCTGTGGTGTTCTGGGCTGAAGCTATTGCAACAGCCTGTTATATCCTTAATAGAGTTTTAACTGTTAAAAGATTGAATAAAACATGTTATGAACTTATGCATGGTAGAAAGCCTAACTTGAGTGGTCTCGAACCATTCGGGTCCCCGTGTTCGATATTAAAGACGATCTCAATATTTGGTGAGATAGCCGACGAAGGTATTTTAGTCGGATATGTTGTTGGGACACCCAACAGACGAGTCTTTAATCTATCGACCAGCAAGGTTGAGGTGGTGTGTAACACTGACATCACAAGTTACAAATCACCAAAACCAAGCACGGGACCCGCTAGGGCTTTCGACTATGATAGGCTTTTTAAATCTTTTAATTTGCCTTACTTGGATTGTGCAGAAGTTGATGAGAGAATAGCTACGAAGATGCTTTATGATGAGGAAGAAAATTTTGTGCAACGACCGCAGTACGATGAATGTCAACCTTCCTCATCACATGCTGTCGATACCGCTGCTACCTCTACAGAAGAGGAATTCTTCAATACTTTTCACTCTCAACAACAATCACCTATTGATGAGCTATCTTCGAACCTGGAAGACAATCTGCAAGTCAATTCGGTTCCGACTACGAATGTTCACAAAAATCACCCTTTGGAGAACGTGATAGGTGATCTGTCCGACGGTGTACAAACAAGACGAAACTTGAATGAGCACACTTGTGTTTTCACAAGCATTAAAGATACAGGCATCATTAACGAATGCTTCTACACCTGCTTCATCAGCCAGATTGAACCAAAGAACTATCAAATGGCTCTCAAGGACAGCTCGTGGGTCGAAGCCATGCAAGAAGAGTTAGCCCAGTTCAAGAAGATGGAGGTATGGAATTTGGTTGCAAAACCGAAGAATGTGCATGCGATTGGCACCAAATGGGTTTTCAAATGTAAGAGAGATGAGAAAGGAATAATCATAAGGAACAAGGCAAGGCTGGTTGTAAAAGGTTTTAATCAGCAAGAGGGGATCGACTACAATGAAGTGTTTGCTCTTGTGGCGAGATTGGAAGCGATTCGATTGTTTTTGGCCTTTGCTGCACACAAGGAGATGAAGGTGTTCCAGTTAGACGTGAAAAGTGCGTTTCTTAACGGTGAAGTCGATGAGGTTGTGTACGTTGAGCAACCTCCGGGTTTTCCTGACCCAGACTTTCCTGATCACGTGTACAAGCTAAGTAAAGCGCTATATGGGCTACATCAGGCCCCTCGTGCCTGGTACGCAACTCTATCCGATTACTTGCTTGAGAATGAATTTGAAAGGGGAAAGATCGATAGCACACTGTTCGTTAAGATAAAAGGAAGGGAATTTCTTCTGGTTCAAGTCTACGTGGACGACATCATCTTTGCTGCATCAAAAGTCGCCATGTGTCAGGAGTTTGAAACCGTCATGAAAAAGAGGTTTGAAATGAGTGCTATGGGTGAACTAACTTTCTTTTTATGATTGCAGGTTGATCAGAAGAAAGATGGGATGTTCATTCATCAGACTAAATATGTCCAAGACGTTCTCAAATGCTTCAAGATGGAGGACAGCACTCCATTTGATACTCCAGTTTGCGTCAACCATAAATTGGGTGCTGATACAGACAGTGATGCAGACGTGGACCCCACCCAATATCGGGCAATAATCGGTTCTTTAATGTATTTAACTGCATCTAGACCTGATATTATGTTTGTAGTTTGTCTTTGTGCTCGTTTTCAGGCAAACCCAAAGGAATCTCACATGAAGGGTGTGAAGAGGATATTGCGGTATCTCAAAGGCAAGCCTAAGCTAGGGTTGTGGTACACGAAAGGAGGAGACTTGGAGTTAGTCGCGTACACAGATTCTGACTATGGAGGATGCAATCAGAATCGGAAGTCAACAACAGGTGGATGTCAGTTTCTTGGAGGCAGATTAGTGTCATGGCAGTGCAAGAAGCAGACCTCAGTCGCCATTTCTACCTGTGAAGCAGAATACATGGCAGCATCGAACTGCTGCTCCCAGGTTCTTTGGATACAACAGCAATTGCGCGATTACGGTCTGAATTTCACTCATACGTCTATTTGCATAGATAACACTGCTGCTATATCAGTAACTAACAACCCGTAAAGCATAGCAAAACTAAACACATTGACATCCGTCATCATTTTATACGGGATTGTGCTGAGAAGAAATTGATAGTGCTCGAAAAGGTTGATTCGTTAGATAATTTCGCTGATTTGTTTACTAAAGCGTTTGACAAAACTCGTTTTCAAAACCTTGTTGAGCTAAATGGGATGATCAATCCCGAGTAACCGTGTTTTTCGTTTTTTTACTTTGTTTAAAAAAAACGTCACTATCGCTTAGAATTATGTCGGTTGCTTCAGTTTGAAGGACATATCTTCGGATATGTTTGGTCCTCATTTCTACCTGTAGAGTATGAGTATAGCCATTAACCAGATGACTGAAAGTGACCGGGGCGGTTTATGATGTGTTTTATTCTTTCGCTGAAAATAAGTCGTTCATACTTAGTTAGAAGGACACATACTCGTATGTGGTCGGTCCAGCTGATCCATTGGATCTTCAGGATAGTCGTTTACCTGAAGACTTCGACTTGATCGGGGCGATAGAAGTTAAAAATATTTTTAAAAAGGGAGATGAAATAATTTTTCAAGTCTACTGCTTCGTAAGAAGTATCTATACAATGTTTAAAAGAAAATTGATCCAACCTTGGAAAGTGATGGACGAACTGATTCTGTGTGCTTAACTAGTGAAGTTATTAGGCCTAAAAGACTTTAGAACAGTCATTGTATGTCATGGTAGCTTTTTATGGTGCGTAAAAGTAGAAGTGATACTAACTAAATCTCCTCGATTTTACGTGGAAACTCCTTAAGAGTTGTGCATGTCTCCATATATATCTTTTCGAATGATAGGCAGAAAAGCGATTACCCAGTCATACACGAGCCCGTGAGTGTTCTGATTCCCGAGAAGATGGTGTGTCAAGATACAGCAGTGATCCAGATTCGGTACTTGCAGTAGTTTACTTGAAGCTGTGTAAATCTTATTATTTAAAAAAAAAATTATTATTATGTGTTACTGAGACATTCTAGAGCTTATAATGTTAATACTTCTCAATCAAGATGCAAGAATGAGAACGGGAAGAAGACTCTACAGATCGACGTGTACTTACAATTTAATCAGACACTACGGGTCGAGGTCAACTCGGGGTGACTTGGGGAAAGCCAAATAAGCTTTGAGAATAGATAGGAGGCATCACAATCTCTGATGTGTTGCGCATTTAAGTTTTGAGCTTAATTGAACCTAACCCGTATCACAGAAGCGATGAAAACCATTTTAAGTTATTTACCTGCTTACAACCTGTTTCTTTATGTCATAATACAGCTGAACATGGATCTATGTGACAGTCACTTAATTAGTATGATTCCTGTACGGATCTTTTCTAAAACATGTTGGTCCCCGACTAGACTGAAATTTGATCCCGTGTACTTTATTTCTAAAATTTATTCTACTTATGTCGTTTTATGATTTTATACCTGGTTACTTGGTTCTTGATCGGATCAGTTAACTCTTTAAAGGAAGTTTTAAAAGTTAATGGCATTATGTTCAATTTATAAGGGTCTGTTTGGTAAAGTTTCATATTGAGCGAAGTTGAGGAAAGAGGCGAAGTTGTTTAAACAGGCGAAGTTATGAGGTAAGCGAAGTTTACCCTAACTTCGCTTGTATAATGTCAGACATATATAAAGAGCATTTTGGTCAAACAACTGTTCATATTCAAGCGAACTTATTCACCCATCATCTTCGGCGAACTTATCTACTCAATCTAACCTTAATTCTAGTCCGTTTCAACCCGTATTAAAGGTGTGTAGTGTCGGGATAAAGAATAATCTATGTTAATAACATTAATCAGAGGTCGTTTTGATCCGTTTGTGTTCATTCGCCTATACAGAATAAATCATAACTTCGCTCATGGTAACAGTCGAACTTGTTATTTGACTTGACGATTCTCTAACTTAGACTGTTTTTGTTGCAGAAATGGCAGCTGTAGCTGGAGCAGGTGGTGCAGGTGGTGACGAAGGAGGAGATAACAATCGGCAGTTTTTTCCGGGGCATAACATGTACATAACTTTGGACCCGGATGCGAGCGGTGTTGATGATTTCCGCGAGATCATCACGTTTCTTATCTGCTCGCGTATCTTCCACGCTATTACTACAACACTGCCTATCTCTTTGCCAAACATAGAAGATTTCTGGCATACAGTGGAATATGATTGTCGAGTCGAGCCCCCGGTTATGCGTGCAACGGTTATCAATCAGATAGTGCAGTTCTCGTCTGAACAGATCAGGGTGGCTTTGCAGTTTGGGGATGAAACGAGAGACGATCCTACAGATTTCGTGGCTCCATTCAGAGATGGTGCTTTTCTGAGAATGGGCTATTCTGGTCCATTGGGGGATACTCAAAGACGAAAGGGATTCTTGTTAGACCAATGGCGCTTTCTTATGCACGTGATGATCGTGTGTATGTCGGGGAGAAAGGCCGGTACGGATGGAATGGGTGCGACCATGCAGTCGGCATTGACAGCACTGACTTACAATAAGCGTTATAGATTTAGTCAGATGGTGGTCTACGAGATAGACCGTCAAAGACGTGCGGTGGCGCGTGAGAGATTTCTGATGTATCCAAGATTCCTTCAAATGATCTTGAATCATGTTGCTCCCACGTTACCACAGCACCGCCCGATTAGATATGTGGAGAGTGTAAGCAAGAGAATCTTCGCTCAGTGTAGATCATCAAGTGCAAGAAGCAAGCCTGAGCTCTGTCCTCGACATACTCCATTATTTGGGTACTTGATCAACCCAGAGTATGTTCCAGCTCGTGGGGACGAGTTTCGGGATCCGGAACCACAACAGGCTGGAGCACCTCAACCACCACCTGAGGTACAACAAGCTTTACCTGCTGCTCCTGTTGTGGCACCGGAGGAAAATGTAGACCTTGAAGCTGCTTTTGGCGGTCAGGGTTTCTTCGATTTGGAACGTGTTGATCCAGAGGAAGAGGTGCAAGTCTCGGTTGCCCGGGTTTCTAGTGTGGATGTGTCGGTGGCAGCTACGACGGAGGCTGATTCTGATTCCTCAGATGATGATGTGGCTGAAGCTAGAAAGATTCTGATTACTCAAGAAAGAATTCACAGGAAGAGGAAGGGAGACACCGATGACAGTGATTCGGACTTTGAGGAAGATTTACATCAGTTGGTCCGTAGATCGAGAAGGGAAAGGGCAGGTGCAGGTTCGGGAGCTGGTGAGAGCTCAAGGGTGGTTCGTTTCACTCCACCCGCACTGTCTGGTATGACTATAGTCCCTACACCATTGCCAATTACAGGGCCAAGCGCCACGGATGTTCCCGTGGTGACTACCTCATCTTCGTTTGGCATACCACCCACTACATTCCCTCTCTCGGCTCCGGAGATTGTGTCCTTGCCACCTCCAACTCTTACTCCATCGGAGGTCGTAGCAAGGTTTATTGAGTCGACAGTTGTTGCCACTGCAGGGTTGTCGGTTACGATACCACCTGCGGTTACGTTTCCACCTGTTTCTGAGGTGCCGGTTACATTGGGAATCCCTCCTCCGTACGCTCAAGACATATCATATATGAGGTTTGATTTCGATGCAACCTTATCCGATTCGGAAAGAATAGCAGCGCTTGAAAGGGTCGTGGCAGAACAATCAAGAGTAAATCTTATCCAAACTCATGCTATTCAGCGCCTCGTTGCGGAGAATCAAATTCAGTCGTCCCTCCTGATCGAGAATGGTAAAATAATTGATGCCTTGAAACAGTTCTTGGCATCTCAGGGGGAGATGAGCTGTAAGGGTGACGAGCTGAGGACAAAAAAGCGTAACGATCGAGACGATGATCCCAATGCATCGAAAGGTGCAGGTGGAGAGTTGCCAAGAACTGAACAAGCTCTTGGGACTTCCACATCTCAGGGGGAGTCAACGAGTGCAGCTGGCGGTTCAGGGGGTGATGATGTGGTGGTTGTGGATGCTGAGGAGGTGTTAGATGATGATGATGATGTGTTACCATTGGAAGAGATTGAGAAGATAGGGCTGAGATCGTGATTGACGATGAAGTTGAAGAAGGAGAGATTGTGGAGGACAACGTTGAACATGAAATTCCAGGAGTTGAAAAGTCAGATTTGGGTCAAGATATGGGATGTGATGAGACAGAATGGGAGGAGCGGCCAAGATGGAAAGAAAGCTACGCTCAGTGGTTCGTAAAGACTAAGAAACCGGCGGTCCCTACTATGTTCAAGAAAAGTTACAACATCAGGGGTTATGCTGAATCGAAAAAGGGGATTATATGTTGGTTATATGATGAGCAGTTGAGGCTTTTTGTGATTAAAAGGTATGATGGGGTTCAGTATTTCAAGAGGTTGTTGAGATCGTTGAATACGTTGCCTGAATGTGAAGTGAAGGACTTAGCCAGGTTGAGGTTGATTAACAGGAGTGATAATAACATGGCTAGGATCATTGGGAAGATAGTCTGGAAGGAAAGCATAAAGGAGAAAAAGTTCGAGCTGTTGAAACCACAGAGAGGAAAGCTCGTTGAAGACAAAGACAGAGGAATGAGAGCAGATGGCAAGCCTTGGATGATAATGAAGTATAAGCCGATCCGATGTCTAAAAGAAGTGCCAATGAAACAAATGCCCAAGGATGTGCTCAAAGATCTGAAATGGTGGTACGTTGATAGTGAAACAGCTGAAGCAGTAATGGAGGATGAAGATGAACAAGAGCTGATGAGAGTATATGATCCTATGCATTTAGTGAATTTGTCTCAAGCTGATCTGCAGGTGCTGAACGAAAAAAAGATATTTTACATTCCTGCTTGGAAAGAAGAAGCAAAGAAATATCAAAGAGTAGTTTCAGTTTGTGTACGAGAAGGCGTTCATGCTTGAAGATGGATGATACAAGATTTTTGGGATTACGAGACACGTGTTTGAAGATAGAGATATTAAGCTACTGCCAAGGGGGAGTCTGTTGGTACATGATGTCAGTAGTTCAGTATCTAGTGTCTGTAATCGTGTTATTTGGATTTGTATTAAGGTTTAAGCGAACTTGTCTCACAAGTTCGCCTGATATAGGCGAACTTGTGGAACAAGCGAAGTTAGTGACAACTTCGCCTAAACATGTTAGGCGAAGTTGTCGTATGATATATTGGTTTAGGTTACGGCTTGTTTGAAAAAAAGAGTTGTTCAGTTCGAGTAATCAGTGATTGATATATCACGTGTTATTAGTTGCAATACAACGTGTTCTTTGTTTATTGTAACGTGTGTTTGCTTGTGTTTAACGTATATCGATTCTATGCTCGTATCGTCTTACGTAGGGATTCCGCACCTACGTAGAACGAGATATTCCGTGTAGATCGGCTGGGAACCTACAAAGTAAAAAGGGGAGTGATTACTCACCTGATCGGATGAACAAGATAAAAATGATGATGGGAGAATGCTGAAACATTCGGGATACACCGACAATGATTCCTAGTTAAATATTAATATGAATTAATAAATAATGAGACAACACGTTTAATGAATTAAGATTTTAATGCGAATTGAATTATGTTGTAATTAGAATATTATTGAATCGAACGATTGAATTTCCTATTGATTATTATTGTAAAGATTAATATTATAGATTATCATTTATTTATTTAAATCATTACTTTTAATAATTATAAAATCACCCTTGTCTACTTGATATGATTTATATATATAATCCAGTTTATAAATTAATAAATTAAATAACTACTTTTGAAATTACATATACTTATAATTATCCGAATAAATAAAATACATATACATAAGTTTTTAAATAAATAACTATAATATGTTGTAATACACGTAATAATATTAAACAAGTATTTATCTTGAATCTTTAACGAAATTTAATGGTAAAGATATAGTTAACACGTTTATCGCGTTTACTATGCTATTTATTAAAACAAATATTCCATATATAATAATGATAAAATTTTGTAAAAACATTCAACGACGAGAAAACGTAAATTTAGAGTGTCGAGTTTTAATAAGGTTTATTTAAGACAATATATACTCACAATATATATATAACACTTATCGAGATTAATTGACAAAAACATGAATTAACAAGGGCCGGTTAATACAATTTATTTTATATCAAATATTAACAATAAATAATAATATAATTCATTAAAACCAAAAGGAGCAAAAAAAGATGGAGCTGGCCAGACTCGAACCCGAGTCTGGTGGCCGGCTCCCATGAACAAACACGCACCAAACAATCCAACTTCGCTGGGGTTAGGTGATGTTTAAAGAATGAAAATAAAATTTTAAAACCATCTGCAGATCTAACTCAACTCAAATCAAAACCCTAGATTCCTCAATCGCTTAATCTGTGATGTATTAGCTTAATTAAAGTTAGGGTTAATGACAGTGGATCAAAAACGAAGTAGTTACATGTATTAATTACCAGTTGAGATTATCAATTGATGATGAACACGGAAGCATCCCAGCCGCTGCAAACGCGACGGAGAACGGTGGCAGTAGACAACGGCAACGCGATTTGACCTAGGGGTTTTATTGGCGCAAGAATGAAGATTGTATATGTAGATTTAATTAGATTATAGTGTTGGTTATGATACTTAATCGTAAACGAGTTGAGACGGCCCAAATAAAGGATCAATACGTAACATATATTAATCCCCTTTCCAAATTCGTTATGTCGGCAGGTTCGTTTAAGGCAAGAAGATAAAAATTCATGATTTAATTCCTAATATACAACGATAATTATGGTGCAAACAAGCTAAACGGGTCTCGGTTAGGATATGGATACAAGTTTTGGTTATATGGGTTATTGGGTTATTAATCATATAAGATATTAATATATTATATTTACAGTTTAGTCCCTAAGGATTGAAGATGGAAACATGATTGGATAAAAGTTTTAATTTGGGTCATTTTTGGCAAAATATGAAAGCCATTATTACATTTTATATAATTAGTTAAACCATAAGAAAATAATTAATTTACTCGATACACACGATATTTTATGGATAAATTTTTCCGAACAATAAAACGGTTCGGGTAACGATTATTAAAATAATAACTTAAAAATTCGAGTTGTTACAGTCTCCCCTACTTTAGGGAATTTTGTCCCGAAATTAAAGGATACTATACAACACCATTAAACTTTGAGGAAAGAAATGTTTTTTTTACTATAATTTAAAAAAAATAATCATAACACAGAACCTTGAATAGTTAAAACAACGCTCCAAATGAAAATCCGATCAGGACACTTATATATAGGATGTACCAGCGGCATATCCACCATGCCCTTATTATATCTACATTTGTACCGTTATCCCAACTACTTTCGATTCTATATTATGGCACACAATTGTACGCATTATGATTTCCATGCGAGGACTTCGGTAATTACGTAGGCCTCCATAATTACTTAGATCGTCGGATGGTCCACATAAGTCGTCCCATCATGTGGGTTACAAAACATTTGAAAGACATGATTTTTGTTTTAGAGAAACAAAAGTCTTAATTTTTTTTTTTTGTTATGAATAAAAGAGAGTCTTTGTGTAAAATATTGCTAAAAAAATGAATTGCTTTTTGAGTTGTTTTAACAAAATATTAAAATTTTCAAAACATCTTTTGAAAGTATAGTATTGCAAATAGTTGGCTTTGAAAAGCTATATTTTATTGTATGAGCATAATCGCTTAAAAAAATAATAAATTATTAGAATTTAAATTGTTTAAATCCAAAAATCGAATAAAGATTTGTTAATTGAGGAAGATAAAACATATGTTTAGATAAAAATGACAAAAACATATTCTTTGATAAAATTAGTTATGATTTATCTGATTTAAAACAACTTGATTAATTATATCTACAAAAATTTGAATAATTGATGTTTATTGAATAAAAACATTTTGGTTTGGTTACAAAGTAAGGTTTAATAGAAAAAGTTTAGTAATTTTTGAGCTTGTTGAACACAATTGGATTGAGATCACACATGGCGTAGGTGATTAAGACTTCCATAGTCGTAATTATAGGTAGAAGGGTATAAAATTTGAGAAAACGTCATTGCATGGGTTTAGGATTTGACGGCATAAATCATTGTGGTACGTGGCAAGTATTTAACAAGGTTACCGAACAATTTCATTGAGTGCAAAACGATTTGAGGATTGAATTGAATAGTGACAGTGGTAAGTGAAGCGTAACGAGTGAATTTTTGACGTAAAGTTTATTGTTTGAGACGCTAAGATTTTGGCTGAGATTGATTGTTAATTTGATTAATGGCATATAGTTGGTGTTAGGACTTACGTTTGTTATTGATGTTATTATGAGAATAAGTATGGGTAAATTAATTAAAATTACCAACAATTAGTTTAATGAACACGATTTAGTTGATTGTATTTATGTTTCGGAAATTGAGTTTATATTTTAGAGATTAATAATAAAAAAAATTATAAGATGAAAGGTAAATTGTAATGCATGAGATCAATATATACACGTCGTACAAAAATGTTAAAAATCAAAGTTGAGAGTAGAAGTTGACACGTTGTCAATAAATTAATAAGCAAACAAGGTAAATGAGAAAAGACAAATTGAATAATATGGTCAACTAATAACTGGGTGTCGAAATTATGTCTTTTATAATTTATTTTTTTTTAAAGTTTGTTTAGATTTATGAGGATCTAAATATTTTGATCAGTTGACGAAATGTTAATGAACCAAATGCTATAATTTTGATTAAGTAAAACCAAACGCATAGATAAGTACGACAACCAACGATATTGATCTTTGAAAAATATAAGAAAAATTTTATCGTGTGCGAAAAAAGATACTTAAAATGATAAATTTTCCAAGTTGGGTTTGTTCCAAAATAACTAATTTAGACAAATAATCGTTTAAGGTATAATTGAATACAAAATACGTTTAGACGAAAATGATTAAGAACATAAAAATCTTCTTTGTGAAAACATAACTACGATTGGTTTAATTCAAAACACATTTGTTAATTGAGCTTATGAAAACTTAAATAATTGAGATCGAATGATTTGGGGCACCTTGAATAGGTTTGTGAAAACGAGGTTTAACTAAGGTAAACTTGATGAAATTAAGTCTTGCGGATCTAGAATCGAATAAGCGAGAACGACCTTGTTACATGAAGAAAGCCTAAAAGGCATAGAGTTGATAGGTTTAAGCTAAATGAGCATGGGTAGTACGGTACGGTGCTGGTATAATTTGAACTAGGCGTGAATTAGTAAAGAACAATGCGTTGTTGTGTGGGTGAGTAAGGGTAAATGAATAGAAATTTCTCTAGAAGAAATTAGTGAACAAGATTAAATTTATTGCATTAACGTTTTGAGTTAGAATTTATACCCTAGAGATTGTAGGAGCTATCTCTTTGACAGTACTTGTGGTCATAAAGCAGGTGTAGAGAATATATAATCTATATTGTTTGGTGTAGTAATCCTTCTATAATTATGTAAATTGAGATTAAATGAGTATAAATAATAAGTTGTGTAAATTTCTTATTAGTTATTAAGGAAATAGTGATATTTGACGTAAAGTTTTGCTAACGTTAATCATGACTTAAGAATAAGTCAGAATTTAAATGAGATAATCTATATGACAATTTTTTAAGTAGCTGATATAATCAATGAGGTGATTTGATATGAGATTTTTTTGTCGAAGCATAACAAATTAAAATGTTAATACTTAAAATTTGAGGGTGATAACTGAGATGTAATTGATAGTTATTGGGGGTATTGAGTTACTTGTAATAAGTTCGCTAATTGATAACGTGATAATCGTGAACATGATGGATATTGTTCAAATATTAAGGTATTTAATAATACTTTTATCATATTTGATAGTTTGATGATGTTGTAATATGCGTATGAAAACAATAGCTATTAATTGCTCTTGATAATTTGTGAATGTGATAACATGAATGCGAGATAACCGATTAGATAATTAAATAGTAAGTTGTTTAGATGGACTTGTGATAATAGAGTCCCAGTGAGTGAATGATTTGTGCTCCATTATGGAAATAAAAATATTCGTGAGTATGTGAATGAACTGAATCAGTAAGTCTTGGTTCGATGTAATTGAATAATTAAGAAATTGAGTCAAATCGTAACTTGTTTCAAATAAAATAAAATACATAAACAACTAAAAATAAATAAATAAATAACGTAAGTTTCTTGATATATTGGGTTTCCCATGATATTTTGTTGGCCCATGGGTGTTACGTGTCGTTTTAACCGACCAAGCTAAATAACGAATGACAAATGCAAGTATGAGTAGTTGAAGTACCTCGTGTATCACAACGTGTGATAATGCTCCAACCAAATATCGTAAATATAATAATTGTGAAAATTAATAGTCGGCGTGTCCATGGCGTCCCATGGATTTTTCACCCGACTAGACATTTAAAAATGATAAAACACAATAAATGGTGTAATCGTTTAGCCGGTTACATTAAACGTTTAAAGTATCGGTCGCATGACAATTCCCACAATGGCGGGGAATCTTGTCACTCCCAAGTTCTAAGCGAAAAAGAACAAATACAAAGCTAGGAAACTTTCAAGAAAATTTCTGACAATAAAAGACAGTTTAATAAATTAAATAGAAATATTTTGAGATTTAGGCGTAGCCTCAGAGTTATAAAAATATTTTGAGAATGAGACGCAGTCTCGGAGTCATAAAATATTTTGAAAAGTGAAGCATAGCTTCGGAGTTGTGTGTGTGTGCTCGACAATACAATAAACAATTAGCTAAGCAGTTAATAAGTATTTAATCTAACAAGTAATTATGTAAACTATAAACAATCAAATAGAACACATCAGGTAAACAAATAAGCACGTATGGGGTTCCTAAGCATGTTACTAAGGCACCACTAATGACCTATCTTAAACCTTAGGCTCCGATACCAATCTGTAACACCCCAACCTACGGCAGAAATGCCTGGGTGAATTGATTGCTCACAGCTTTTCAAAGGTTACTATTATGCAAACATTATAAGTTTTAATATCTATTTAATAATTTCAAATAAACAATTACAGTTAAGTACATCAAGTATAACGAAATTACAACAATGATTAATTAAGATTGTATCCTAAAAACATCTCTACATGATCTTCATCTTAATAAACAACCAAGCTGATAACCTGCAAATGCGTATAAAATATATTTTTGTCAACAACACATGTTGAGTGAGTAAAACACCAGTTTAAGACACAACAGTAATAGTATATATAATATATAAAGAAAGATGCAAACTGTTCATGTGTGATAAACAGTTAAACCATAGCACATACACAAGCAATCAAACATAAAGAAAGGGCTAAACCGTTGTCATGCGAATGGGCATTGGTTACCAAAAATGAGGTGTCGGTGAAACCATTGTTAATGCGTCGGACGCCGGCCACTACGACGGTCGTATGATCATACTAGACTGAGAATATGTTGGACCTCTCCGAATGCGGTTCAAATAAAGCAAGTAAGCAAATAGCAAGTTAGGCATAAACTGATATACACACAAGGATTAAACAGTTGCGATTTTAAATACTATATAATAGATAAATATGATACGATACGCATGTGTCCCCAAAAAGGTTAATTATAAGTAAAAAGGGGAGTGATTACTCACCTGATCGGATGAACAAGATAAAAATGATGATGGGAGAATGCTGAAACATTCGGGATACACCGACAATGATTCCTAGTTAAATATTAATATGAATTAATAAATAGTGAGACAACACGTTTAATGAATTAAGATTTTAATGCGAATTGAATTATGTTGTAATTAGAATATTATTGAATCGAACGATTGAATTTCATAGTGATTATTATTGTAAATATTAATATTATAGATTATCATTTATTTATTTAAATCATTATTTTTAATAATTATAAAATCACCCTTGTCTACTTGATATGATTTATATATATAATCCAGTTTATAAATTAATAAATTAAATAACTACTTTTGAAATTACATATACTTATAATTATCCGAATAAATAAAATACATATACATAAGTTTTTAAATAAATAACTATAATATGTTGTAATACACGTAATAATATTAAACAAGTATTTATCTTGAATCTTTAACGAAATTTAATGGTAAAGATATAGTTAACACGTTTATCGCGTTTACTATGCTATTTATTAAAACAAATATTACATATATAATAATGATAAAAGTTTGTAAAAACAGTCAACGACGAGAAAACGTGAATTTAGAGTGTTGAGCTTTAATAAGGTTTATTTAAGACAATATATACTCACAATATATATTTATATAACACTTATCGAGATTAATTGACAAAAACATGAATTAACAAGGGCCGGGTAATACAAATTATTTTATATCAAATATTAACTATAAATAATAATATAATTCATTAAAACCAAAAAGAGCAAAAAAAAAGATGGAGCTGGCCAGACTCGAATCCGAGTCTGGTGGCCGGCTCCCATGAACAAACACGCACCAAACAATCCAACTTCGCTGGGGTTAGGTGATGTTTAAAGAATGAAAACAAAATTTTAAATCCATCTGCAGATCTAACTCAACTCAAATCAAAACCCTAGATTCCTCAATCGCTTAATCTGTGATGTATTAGCTTAATTAAAGTTAGGGTTAATGACAGTGGATCAAAAACGAAGTAGTTACATGTATTAATTACCAGTTGAGATTATCAATTGATGATGAACACGGAAGCATCCCAGCCGCTGCAAACGCGGCGGAGAACGGCGGCAGTAGACAACGGCAACGCGATTTGACCTAGGGGTTTTATTGGCGCTAGAATGAAGATTGTATATGTAGATTTAATTAGATTATAGTGTTCGTTATGATACTTAATCGTAAACGAGTTGAGACAGCCCAAATAAAGGATCAATACATAACATATATTAATCCCCTTTCCAAATTCGTTATGTCGGCAGGTTCGATTAAGGCAAGAAGATAAAAATTCATGATTTAATTCCAAATATACAACGATAATTATGGTGCAAACAAGCTAAACGGGTCTCGGTTAGGATATGGATACAAGTTTTGGGTATATGGGTTATTGGGTTATTAATCATATAAGATATTAATATATTATATTTGCAGTTTAGTCCCTAAGGATTGACGATGGAAACATGATTGGATAAAAGTTTTAACTTGGGTAATTTTTGGCAAAATATGAAAGCCATTATTATATTTTATATAATTAGTTAAACCGTTAGAAAATAATTAATTTACTCGATACACACGATATTTTACGGATAAATTATTCCGAACAATAAAACGGTTAGGGTTGCGATTATTAAAATAATAACTTAAAAATTCGAGTTGTTACAGTAAACCAGGCAACTCATCGGGAAATACATCTGAATACTCGTGTACCACTTGGATGTCTTCTATTCGCTTTTCATCGAGGTTTTTGACTGTTACGCTCGCCAAGTATATTGTACAACCTTGGCGCAAATACTTTAATGCCTTAAGTTGGGATACGAGAGGCAGTATAGTACCAGATTTCTCACCTTGAACAGTCATTGCCTCATCATTCGAAAGAGGTATCCTAACAGTCTTATCCTTACAAACAATTTCAGTTTTATACTTAGACAGCCAGTCCATACCGACTATAACATCAAAGCTTCCTACACTGGAAGTAAATCAATAAGGAACGGGTGGTCGTTTAGGATAAGGGAACAGTTTCAGACTATTCGGTTAACGAGTATAGACTTATCGTTAGCGAGTTCTATAGTGTATGGTTTCGTTAGCTCACTAACCGGCATATTTTCTATGGGTAAAAAGTTAACAGATACGAAACTTCTATCGGCGCCCGTATCAAACAAAACTGAGGCATACTGACCGGAAACTAGGAATGTACCTGTCACCATGTTCAGATCAAGACGCGCTAACCCGACCCCGTTACAAACGCGCGTCCCCTAGCTACATTGGAGGTTGATGCTTGTGCTTGGTTCTGCCTTCTCACTGCACCCTGGTTCAGCTTGGGGCAGTATCTCCGAAAATGTTCCGTACTACCACATTCGTAGCAGGTACGGAGATTCATTGTGGGTGGGGTTTGTTGATTGAGTGGTGGTCGGGTTGGTTTAGGTCGAGGTAGTTGGGTTGGTTGTTGTGGTCGGTTTAAATTGTTGGTGGGGGTTCTGCAATTAGGGGCATAGTGTCCAGTTCTTCCACACTTGTGACAAACTACTGATTTGCAATCACCTGTATGATGAAGATAACATTTCCCACACTTTGGTAAAGTCCCCTTATAAGCCTCTTGTTTCACATTCGAACTGGTCATGGCATAATTTTGGGTATTCGGACGGGCTCTTTTATTTTAAGGATTCTCTTGCAACCTTGTCCCATAATCAGATCGTTTCAAACTCGATATTTCCCCCGGCATCCTAATCACACCACTTCTCATAAGATCAAAAGTAACAACACCCGCTTGAGATACAACATTTTCTAATGTTGGGTGGGCTACTGAATTCACTATGCTCCTTACGGCAGGGGTCAATCCCCAGATGTGGCGTTCAATACGTTTAGCTTCTGGAGTAACTAACCACGGTACTAAGCGAGGCAGTTCGTTAAAATGATTTGTATATCCTACATGGTCAGCACCCTTCATTTCCAAATTCCACAATTCATGTTCCAGCCTTTGAATCTCACTTTTCGGGCAAAAATGCTCTAGCATAAGGGTTTTAAGTTCAGTCCATGACATACGGTTTATAGCATCTTGTCCCCTTATTTGAACCATTGTGTTCCACCGCATCAAGGCATGATCCAGAAACATACTCGTAGCGAATTTGACTATACGGTCTGGTGGACATTCACTAATATTAATTATGGACTCGGTTTTTTCAATCCATTTGACCAATCCGTTAGGTCCCTCAATACCTTGAATTCAATCGGTTTACACTATGTGAACTGTTTGTACGCATAATCCTGACGCGGGGGTTCGGGATTATTACGATCATTACCGGTATTTGGTTGAGTGTTATTATTAGCAGTTGTGTTAATAGCCGGTACGGGGTTTGGATTCGTGACATTATTGGGGTTCAAAACGGTTTCAGGGTTCCCAACAACATTAGCAGTCGGGCGAGTATTATTAGTGTTTAAAACATTATCAGTAGTCAACGGGGTAGTAAAACCCTGGGCTACATAAGTATATGGCGGAGGTATATTAACAGTGGTCGTAGTGGTGCTCGTAGGTTCATTAACAGTATTGTTGGCAGGTATGCCTGCAATGACTTGTGCTACAATTGTCGATATCACACCTTGTAGTTGACGAGCAATCATTGCGGCCACTTCCGCCTCAGATAAAGGGTTTTGCTTTCTTCGGGGCCATTCTATAGAATAATCAAATATAAAATAATTAATATCGTTCCACCATATTATGCACGATATCACGATATTACAATTCACAAACACACAACTATGCCAGAAAACACCTTTGTATTAATCATAATCATTATTGTACATATGAATCCAAAATTAGCGCATAGGCTTAACCTGGTATAGGCCAGCGCTTGTATATGCGTAACAAAATTTGTCACTAAGTGACATTTAGACTTAACCTGATAAGGGCCAGTGCTTGTAATAGTGCTAAACCGAACAGTTCCCAAGTCAGCTGATGTGTGCTGCGCGTGCGATTAAATAAGAAATGATGAAATGAATTGCTTTTGCACAAGATCGTGTTTTAAATTTATAAAAGTGATTTCTACAAAAACTAAACACACACAAAATAGGCAAGTGTACCTATCGTATATGTAGAATAGTATTGGTAAGAACCAAGTATCGATCCGTGGACACAAATGTTTCTAATAATAAATCGTTGTTTTACTTTAATCGGAGGTTTTAATCATTTTAGGGTTAATTTTCTTCAAACTTCTTATAAAATATAAATACATATATATAATATATAGGTGACCAAGATAAGAGATTCTAAACGAGTTTTTCAATTATGCGAAGGTTACCATCTAATATCTAGAATCCACTCCATTGCTCCTTGATGATTAATAATTAAACATGTGATAGACTTGTCCTAATAAAATATGATAGAATTATGATCCTCATTTTTGAATGAACACATTCTATGACATAATGAATAATAGCATGCATATTTTCAAGTCCATCCTATGCTTAATAGCATGCTACCCCGAGAATGTCAATTTAAGTAGACAAGCAGTTGGTAAAGTAGAATGACTAGAATTGACTTCGATTTCTCAAATACCAATCCTAACAACTTCGAGTGTTTGTAGTTAACTCACACAACCTCCCCTTAGTTGATTTATGTAGGTTATAATTACACATTCCGTTAACATATGATTTCTTTAACTAGCATGATATCCGAAGCAAAGCCATTTTCGGATTACTAAGACTTAGAGAAATACATCATAACTTATATCTCATCATTTCTAAGTACAATATAAGGATCCATGTTTTGATAATGTATCAAAGTATTTCTATCTTTCAAGAACATGAATCGATCATGAATGATTGCCAATATAATTGACAATCACCAACTTTGAATTAGTATTTTAAGATGGTAAAACATTTCTCATCAAAAGATAATTGTAAGATAACCATGTACTTTACCAAACTAAACCACATGTTTTATAAAATCATCAAGTAAAACAAAGCTTCTTCATAGATTTTAGATGATAAATGGAGTTTAGCTCAAAATGAGCATAATAATAAACATTAAGATGAATGATGAAAACAAATACATGATTAAACTTGGAATGATCTAACCAAATGTAGATGAATTTTCCTTCTTAATGATGGTGATGATGGTTGATGATGATGGTTGATGGTGGTGATCTCCAAGCCTTTAAACTCTTCACTAAACCTTTTATGTGAGTGTTAGTGTGTGTTTTTATAAGTGAAAACCGGATAGAACTCTTTTCAAGGCACACCAAATGAGTGCAACATGAGCCACTATTTATAGGCAATCTGGATAGTGAGGCACGGCCCCGTGGTTGGTAGGCACGGCCCCATGGTTTTTAGTGACATGTGCTCAATTCTTCTTTGTAGTTTCTGAAAGGTAAGCAAGGCCCCGTGCTTCCAAAAGCACGGCCCCGTGTCCAGCTGTTCACTATTGTCTTTTCTTGTAGATTTTTTTGTCTTTTCTGAAAAGTGACCAGAAGCACGGCCCCGTGCTTCCAAAAGCACAGCCCCGTGTTTCCAAAAAGCACAGCCCTGTGTTTCCAAAAGCACAACTTCGTGTTTCCAAAAGCACAGCCCCATGTTTCCTGAAGCACAGCCCCATGTTTTGCTGTTTTCTTTGGTTTTTTCTTCGGTTTTTCATTCGTTTTTTCGTTTGAAGCTTGGATTCACCTGAAAATATATTTTAACATGATAAGTAGTTATTTTAACAATATTATACGATAGAAGTTGCAGTTTTTAAAGACTATTTGATGCTAAAAAGATGTATATTTTTATATACATCAAACATCCCCACACTTGAACCTTGCTTGTCCTTAAGCAAGCTACTTATAAATATTCTCTAAAAATAGCAAGTTAGGACTATAGCTTAAACATCCCAAAAGAGTTCCAAGAAAATGGGAACAAAATAGCCAACCTTAAATCATAGGAATATATGTAGTGATATATAAAAAGGTGATTTGTTTTTATGAGTTTCTGTTTATGCAAAACGTCACGTTCTCACAATGTTCACTCACACTCGGTTTTATATCTGATAATACCTGTGATGTATGTATGTGAACACTCATAGCCAAAATATGACCTGTGATAAATAAGCTTGTAACAAGTTCAAATCTCCACCTTTGTGAAGGGTTGCATACATCAGAAGGTAATATGGGTTGATTTTGTGTGAGTAGGGATTTGGTATTTTTTGGTGGTTCAAGGGTTTAGGTTAATGAGGATGAAGACGGTAAATACAACTTCTGATGTTTGTCGGGAGTCTTAAGATGTCTTCAACGGTTAGCTCCTTTCTCCCGATTGCTAAACTTTTTTTTAAACAACCCTAGTGACTCTTTTAAGGTCAGATCGTCAAGACCAGTTTTGTCGAGGATGTGGATCAGTTCTTCCTCAATCCTGCTCTGAAAATAACTCCCAACTCTAATGGATCGTTCGGCTTTGAGCCTAATAGCCCCTACCCTCATTAGTTCGGTATATTCATGTGAGACTGAGTTTGACTTTTTCTACATCTTTCTTCATGGGACCAGTTTCCGCAGCCTAAGCATCGTTCATATCTTTTTTCACTTCTTTTCATTACGCTGTTGGAAACTCCACAAAATGGTGGCTTTTTTTCAACTTAGCGCCACTTTTTCCTCACCTCATTGCTAAAGAGAAAAATTCTCTCCCTAAGTTCTGGAGGCAACCAAGGTTTTGCTAAATGTATGCAGCAAAAGAAATTGAAATCGAACGAATGCCTATCCAGTTCTTTAGGGTCTGCCGGTAAAAGACCAGTGTCGTATTTTACCGGTGAGATGGATAACGTGGTAAGGTTTTGGTTTAGGTTTTTGGGTTTTATAATTTGGGGAATGTTTTGAGAGGATTGTGACAATATTACATTTTTCCTTATACAACGCTTTGTGTGGTCTTGAAATGAATAATTGCGACAAGTTCTAAATCACACGAAACATATGACTCACTCAATGCTTCCGAAAAAATATTTATATGGCATGAGGATTATCTCACAGTAAATGAGGGATTGGGTATAAACGCCATACTTTGCATAAATTTGTTCTCAGTATTACAAAACTTCTTTTTACTTTTTCACTTTTTTGGTTATAGTAGATTTCTAGTTGGTTCTTTGCAAAAAAATTCTCTTAGATTTTCTTTTGGTTTTGTTATAAAAATAGTCTTTATTTGTTACAAAAATTTTGTTATTAGAGAATCTTATAATTAGTTGAGCAAGCAATTGGTCAAGTAATTCCCCTCTCCACACTTGAATCTCACATTGTCCTCAATGTGAAAAGATTCATAAAAGATTAATAATAAGATTCATATGAAGTATGGAGGGTAAAATGGAAAGGAACTTCCCTACGGGCCAACGAAATTTTGACAGAGCGTTCCCTGTTGTTCGTCCGTTTTCCTGTAGTGTACCTATATAAAAATTGCATACGACCAACAAGCATAATAATACTTAAAATTATTATTATTATTATTATTATTATTATTATTATTATTATTATTATTATTATATTTACTACATATTTTTAACCTTATTTCAATGCCTAGTTTAATCAAGGTCTTGGCCAGACCCTACTTCCGAAATGTTCATTGATCTGGGTGGAGGATTAGTACCTCCGAGACGGTCTCGAATGGTCCATCGATGTATGGTTTTTATCGATGTCCATTAACTTTGAACTTGTGGCCGTCAGAATTTGAAATCTCAACTGCCCCATAGTCAAAAACTGATTCAACTATGTGTGGACCTGTCCAACGAGATTTCAATTTTCCTGGGAAAAGACGTAAACGTGTGTTATATAACAGTACACGGTCGCCAACTTGAAATTTCTTGTTTCCTTTTAAATAGGCGTCGTGTAAACGTTTAGTCTTTTCTTTGTAAGACCAGGAATTCTCATATGCCAGTGCTCTTAGTTCTTCGAGTTCGTGAATCTGATCTTCTCGGTTTTTACCGGCGAACATTAGATCAAAATTCACTGCTCTCAGAGCCCAATACGCTTTGTGTTCTAGTTCTACGGGTATATGACATGCCTTCCCATAAACAAGTTTGAATGGTGTTGTTCCTATGGGGGTTTTGTATGCCCTCCTGAGGGCCCACAAAGCGTCATCTAACTTTTATGCCCAATTTTTGCGATTCATTCCTTTAGTTCTTTCTAGAATCCTTTTAATTCCTCGATTTGAGACCTCCACCTGCCCACTAGTCTGAGGGTGATATGGTGTTGCCAGTCGGTGGTAAACCCCATATCATGCTAAGACTTTGTCCATCAGAGCGTTACAGAAGTGGGTACCTCTGTCTCTGATTAGGGCTTTCGGAGTACCGAATCGTGAAAATAACTTTTTCAGAAATCGTACAACTACTCGAGCATCGTTAGTGGGAAGAGCTTGTGCTTCTACCCATTTAGACACGTAGTCGACTGCTACAAGGATGTACTTATTTCCGAATGAGTTAGGAAATGGGCCCATGAAATCTATTCCCCATACATCAAAGACCTCACAAAATTGAATGCCTTTTTGAGCCATCTCATTTTTTGCTGAGATGTTTCCGGCTCTTTGACAAGCATCGCATGCTTGGATCAAAGCATGTGTGTCTTTATATATGGTGGGCCAGAAAAATCCTGCATCAAACACTTTTCTGACCATAGTGGCGGTACCGTGGTGCCCACCAGTAGGTCCTTCATGACAGTGTTTGAGAATATCTAAGGCCTCCTTTCCCGCTACACACCTACGAACAACCTGATCGGCCCTTATCCTAAACAAGTATGGATCTTCCCAGAAGTAGAACTTAAGATCGGAGAAGATTTTCTTCCGTTGTTGATGAGTTAGCCCTTTTCTTAGGATTCTACAAGCCAGATAGTTTGCGAAGTCGGCAAACCAAGGACTTTCATCCTGTTCCTGCATGACTGCTTGGATTTGCATGAGAATTTCGTGCGGAAAATCATCATCGATAATTTCTTTGTGAAGTTCTTCTGAAGCTGGGCATTCTAAGCGTGAAAGATGGTCTGCGGCTACATTCTCTGCTCCCTTTTTGTCTTTGACTTCTATATCGAATTCTTGGAGTAGTAGAATCCATCTGATAAGTCTGGGTTTGGCATCCTGCTTGTTGAAGAGCTAACGTATGGCGGCATGGTCGGTGTAAACTATGGTTTTGGAAAGAACTAGGTAGGATCTAAACTTTTCAAAGGCGAAAACTACTTCTAATAACTCTTTTTCTGTTGTGGTGTAATTTTCTTGTGCATCATTAAGAGTTTTACTTGCATAGTAAATTGGGTGAAAATGTTTTTCTTTGCGTTGTCCGAGTACGGCTCCAACTGCAAAGTCACTCGCATCGCACATGATTTCGAATAGAAGGGTCCAATCGGGTGTAGTCATGATTGGTGCATTTTAGAGTTTGTCTTTTAATATGTTGAATGATTCAACACATTCTTTGGAGAAGACGAAGGGTGCGTCTTTCTCCAGAAGTTTGGTAAAAGGTCTAGAAATTTTGGAAAAGTCTTTTATGAAACGGCGGTAGAATCCTGTGTGACCTAGAAAACTTATAATGGCTCTGACTGAAGTTGGTGGTGGAAGTTTGGATATGGTTTCTATTTTGGCCCTATCAACTTCTAGTCCTACTTGGGATATCTTGTGACCTAGAACAATGCCTTCTTTGACCATAAAGTGGTTTTTTCCCAGTTGAGTACTAAATTCACTTCTTCACACCTAGTAAACATTTTGTCTAGGTTTTTCAGACAATGATCGAAGGAGTCTCCAAAGACTGAGAAGTCGTCCATGAAAACTTCCATAGAGTGCTCGATCATTTCATGAAAGATGGACACCATGCAACGTTGGAAGGTGGCCGGAGCATTACATAGTCCAAATGGCATTCTACGATAGGCGAAGGTTCCATACGGACATGTAAAGGTTGTTTTCTCCTGATCCTCAGGAGCAATGGGAATTTGGAAATATCCGGAAAATCCGTCAAGAAAACAGTAGAACATTTTTCCAGATAGTCGCTCAAGCATTTGATCGATGAAAGGAAGTGGAAAATGATCTTTTCTTGTGGCGTCATTAAGCTTCCGGTAGTCAATGCAAACTCGCCAGCCTATGATGGTCCTCAATGGTATTAGTTTGTCCTTCTCGTTCATTACAACAGTCATTCCTCCCTTCTTGGGTACTACTTGAACGGGACTAACCCAAGGTGAATCCGAGATCGGGTAGATTAATCCGGCATCAAGCAGTTTGATTACTTCCTTCTTCACCACATCTTGCATGTTGGGATTGAGACGTCTTTGATGTTGGACCACGGGTTTGTATTCTTCTTCCATGAGAATCTTGTGAGTACAAAAGGAGGGACTGATGCCCTTGATATCCATGATCTTCCATGCGATAGCCTTCTTATGGTTTTTGAGGACCTTAAGAAGTTCGTCTTTCTCTTCTTTAGAAAGGTGAGATGAAATAATTACTGGGAGTTGAGAGTCTTTTTCTAGAAAGGCGTATTCGAGATGGTTTGGTAGTTCTTTTAACTCTAAGGCTGGTGGTTCTTCGATTGATGGTTTTGATTTTTCATTGGATTCAGTGATCTCAAATACTACTTCTGATGCTTCCTGATAGTTATTCACAGTATTGAGATTATCGTTTTATAAAATGGGTTTGGTAATAGTGTCAGTTAGGATTTGTGTTTCTAATGAGGTATTAATGGAAGATTTCCGCACATAGCAACTCACGATAGAACCGATGATGTCAACACAGTATAATGTGTCATCGTGATGTTGCGGATATCGCATAGATTTTCCTATGTCTAAAGTGATTGCCTCGTTATTGACCCTGAGAGTGAGTTTGTCGGTGCAAACATCAATAATTGCCTTTGCGGTGGCTAAAAAGGGTCTTCCTAAAATCAGAGGTGCACTTTTGTCTTCCTCCATGTCTAGAATCACAAAATCTACTGGGAAAACAAACTTGTCAATTTTGACAAGCAAGTTTTCAACAATGCCCCAAGGATATTTAATGGATCGGTCAGCTAACTGAATGCTCATGCATGTGGGCTTTGGTTCTCCTATCCCTAGTTTAGTAAAATCCGCATAAGACATTAAATTAATACTAGCTCCTAGGTCAGCCAGGGCATTGCTAACAAACAAATTTCCTATGAGACAAGGGATAGTAAAACTCCCTGGATCGGTCATTTTCGGTGGCAACTTGCTTTGGAGGACAGCTGAGCATTCTTTACTCAAGGTGACGTGTAAGAGTTCCTCCAGCTTCCTTTTGTTTGTCAGCACTTCTTTGAGAAACTTGGCATATTTTGGCATTTGAGCGATGGCTTCGATAAAAGGGATGTTGATGTGAAGTTGTTTGAAGTGTTCTAAAAACTTCCCGTACTGAGCTTCCAATCTCTCCTGCTTCAGCCGTCCAGGGTATGGAATAGGTGGAGTATAAGTTCGGACTGGCTGCTTGGGTTGTACGGTGCCCGTTGGGATCAGTCTCTCTTGTGTTTTATCAGGGGGTTCCTTTTCCGTAACTGGTTCTGAAGTTGGTGAGACAACGGTGGTTGTGCCACTTCTTAATGTAACAGCGTTGGCTGCTGCATTTGGGTTTGTTATAGTGTTGCTTGGAAGAGCGTCGGGCGGTCTTTCTAACAATTGTCGGGCAATCTGTCCGATTTGAGTATCTAGATACCGCAATGATGCTTGT
This sequence comes from Bidens hawaiensis, assembly GCF_021521415.1. NCBI lineage: Eukaryota > Viridiplantae > Streptophyta > Magnoliopsida > Asterales > Asteraceae > Bidens > Bidens hawaiensis. Next base: position 111,256 of record NW_027497463.1, read on the forward strand.
TGGCTTTGTAGGTCAGCTTCATGTTTTAATAATACTCCGCTTATATCAACAGCTCTTGAGTCGGCCTTCTTCTTTGTTTCATTTGTTTTCGTCATGAGTTGGATTAGCATTTCTTCGATTTTCGAGTAGCTTGGGTTTTGATGGCTACTAGAACTTTGATCTTGAATTGAGGTTTAGGCTGGAAGGGTTGATTCATTGGTCTTTTTTTGAATCCGGGTAAATGTTGAGTGTTACCTCCGTCTTTCCAGCTGAAATTCGGGTGGTTTCTCCATCATGGATTGTAGTTATTGCAGAAAGCGTTGTTCTGACGAGCGATGAAATTGACTTATTCCATGGCCATAATGACTTGTTTACAACACTTGCTTTATGACTTCCTCCACAAGTGTCACAGTTGTGTCTGGTTTTTGTTAGCTCGGCTTGAAGTTGTTCGAATTTTTTAGAAAGGGCTTCAAGCTGTGCTGTGACAAGAGTGTTGGAATCGATGTGGTGTATTCCTTTATGGGTAGGTGTAGATCTTGGTGGGTTGTAAGCGAAACTCTTCTTTGCGGCCTTCTCCAGGACTTCAAATGCTTCGTTAGGTGATTTGGATCCCAGGTCTCCACCAGCGATCTGGTCGATGGCCTGTTTGTTTTGACTGGATTGTGCGTCAAAGAAAGTTTGTACTTGTAACCATACGCTCAGTCCATAATGTGGGCATCTTCTTAGAAGACTTTTGTATCTTTCCCATGCTGCGTGTAATGATTCATCATCATCAGTCTGGAATCCGGTAATGCTGGCTCAGTATTTGGCAGTTTTATCGGGCGGAAAATATTTGAGGAGAAACTGTTCAACCATCTAGTCCCAAGTGGTGATGGAACCAGAGGAAAGGGACTCTATCCATTCTAAGGCTTGACCCCTTAGAGAGAAAGGAAAGAGTTTGAGTTTGATTTGATCGTCCGAACAGTTTTGAATTTTAAAGATTCCGCAGATTCGTAGGAATCGAGATATGTGAGAAAGAGGGTCTTCGTCGAGGAGACCATGGAATTGAACTGAATTTTCCACCATATGAATGGTGCTTGATTTGCTTTCGAAATTTTCAGTAATTTCGGGTGGAGCCACTCCACGCCTTCGAGAGTTGGCTTGGCATACCGGCTCATGTTCGGCTCATTATTCTGGGCCGTCATCATTTCTTCGGTTTGATTTTCTCCTGATGTGGTGGCGTCTACTGATTCGTCTTTGATTGCTTCTGCGGTTTCTGTAGTCCGTTTACGAGTTCGTCGACGAAAGAGTCGTTGGGGTTCAGAAAGTGAAGAAACAAGCTCGGGCTCAAAAGTAGAGGACATACATGAGGCTAAATCAAAATAATACTAAAGTAAAAGTTAGTTAAAGTTAGTACTAAAGGTTAGTCTAAGTTAAACTACGAGTTAGGCTAAGCTATTTTAATTTATACTAAGGTCAAAGTTAATTAAGCTAAAGTAAAGGTAAGGTAAATAAAGGTTAAAATTAGGCTAGCCGTAAAATTATATAGTTTAATAGTTAGAAAAAAAAATTAAAGTAAAGTAAAATAAAAGTTAAAAATTTATAAAGATAAAACAAAATAGAAGTTAAAAATTTGTACAATTATAGACAATGATTAAATTAAAACTTGGATTGTTCTTAGAAACGTACCGTGTCCCCGGCAACGGCGCCAAAAACTTTGATGTGTGCTGCACGTGCGATTAAATAAGAAAGGATGAAATGAATTGCTTTTGCACAAGATCGTGTTTTAAATTTATAAAAGTGATTTCTACAAAAACTAAACACACACAAAATAGGCAAGTGTACCTATCGTATATGTAGAATAGTATTGGTAAGAACCAAGTATCGATCCGTGGACACAAATGTTTCTAATAATAAATCGTTGTTTTACTTTAATCGGAGGTTTTAATCATTTTGGGGTTAATTTTCTTCAAACTTCTTATAAAATATAAATACTTATATATAATATATAGGTGACCAAGATAAGAGATTCTAAACGATTTTTTCAATTATACGAAGGTTACCATCTAATATCTAGAATCCACTCCATTGTTCCTTGATGATTAATAATTAAACATGTGATAGACTTGTCCTAATAAAATATGATAGAATTATGATCCTCAATTTTGAATGAACACATTCTATGACATAATGAATAATAGCATGCATATTTTCAAGTCCATCCTATGCTTAATAGCATGCTACCCCGAGAATGTCAATTTAAGTAGACAAGCAGTTGGTAAAGTAGAATGATTAGAATTGATTTCGATTTCTCAAATACCAATCCTAACAACTTCGAGTGTTTGTAGTTAACTCACACAACCTCCCCTGAGTTGATTTATGTAGGTTATAATTACACATTCCGTTAACATATGATTTCTTTAACTAGCATGATATCCTAAGCAAAGCCATTTTCGGATTACTAAGACTTAGAGAAATACATCATAACTTATATCTCATCATTTCTAAGTACAATATAATGATCCATGTTTCGATAATGTATCAAAGTATTTCTATCTTTCAAGAACATGAATCGATCATAAACGATTGCCAATATAATTGACAATCACCAACTTTGAATTAGTATTTTAAGATGGTGAAACATTTCTCATCAAAAGATAATTGTTAGATAACCATGTACTTTACCAAACTAAACCACATGTTTTATATAATCATCAAGTAAAACAAAGCTTCTTCATAGATTTTAGATGGTAAATGGAGTTTAGCTCATAATGAGCATAATAATAAACATTAAGATGTATGATGATAACAAATACATGATTAAACTTGGAATGATCTAACCAAATGTAGATGAATCTTCTTTCTTAATGATGGTGATGATGGTTGATGGTGGTGATCTCCAAGCCTTCAAACTCTTCACTAAACCTTCTATGTGAGTGTTAGTGTGTGTTTTTATAAGTGAAAACCGGATAGAACTCTTTTCAAGGCACACCAAATGAGTGCAACATGAGCCACTATTTATAGGCAATCTGGATGGTGAGGCACGGCCCCGTGCTTGATAAGCACGCCCCCGTGCATTTTTATGACATGTGCCAGATTTGTTTTGTCTTTTCTGTGACGTGGCCATGGCCCCGTGGTTGGTAGGCATAGCCCCGTGGTTTTTAGTGACATGTGCTCAATTCTTCTTTGTAGTTTCTGAAAGGTAAGCACGGCCCCGTGTCCAGCTGTTCACTATTTTGTCTTTCTTGTAGATTTTTTTGTCTTTTCTGAAAAGTGACCAGAAGCACATCCTCGTGCTTCCAAAAGCACAGCCCCGTGTTTCCAAAAAGCACAGCCCCGTATTTCCATAAGCACAACCCCGTGTTTCCAAAAGCACAGCCCCATGTTTCCTGAAGCACAGCCCCATGTTTTGCTGTTTTCTTTGGTTTTTTCTTCGGTTTTTCATTTGTTTCTTCGTTTGAGGCTTGGATTCACCTGAAAATATATTTTAACATGATAAGTAGTTATTTTAACAATATTATACGATAGAAGTTGCAGTTTTTAAAGACTATTTGATGCTAAAAAGATGTATATTTTTATATACATCATCAGCCCAACATGTTGTTACAAAATTGTTGCATGGGAAGTCAAAAGACTATGTACAACCAACTATATTGTTATATTATATTTATCCATACGTATAAGATAAACCAACCAAGCAAGAACAGCTATCACAGCTGCCATGATCGCCCTATCGATCCAAAGATGAGATTCAATCTGCTCCATTCGCCAACGGTTGCCAGCATTCGTTCTCCTCACATCCCTCACATTCTGGTGTAGGTACCAAACATCTTCCTGAGTTTCTTGTCTGGATTGATTAAGGTTATTTATCAAGTGTGATTGTTCTACGATCTGATCAGTCGCTAAACCCAACCATGCGGAATCAAACATAAGAGTTGGCTCCGGTATCGGTGCGGGTAGACCCCCAAGTAGGAATAGGTATCTCAGTGACCTGGACACGTAATGTTTCTCCCCTATGGTACGTAGATCGATGTGGGGGAGAGGTGTGCTCCGGTAGGCGCACTAAAATACGAGCGGTCTGACGGTTTCTAATAGTGGGTGGGGGTACTGGTGTATGCTGTACAGGTGGAGTAGGGGATCTGGATGCTCTAATCGGTGAATGATAAGCACTAGTCACTCCAGCCTCTAGCCTAGGTGTTTTCCTAGGAGGGTAACTATCGCACCTGTAGCCCGATAAATCATGTTGGTCGGTCGGCACCTCATGTGGCACTACAGCGTCCCCTTATCTCTCACTCATCTCCTCCTCCGGTTCCTCCCCAGTTTCATCTTCTAGGTCCTCCTCTTCTTCAGGTAAAGCTGGTACCGCAATAGATAAACGATCAGCAGTCCTCGACATGTTCCTGCACAATGGTTAGTAATAAGAATAATATTTCTCAATAGTATTAATCATAATAAAATACATGCAGGTATTTATACACGTAAACATAAATAATTGTTTATATACATATATTTATTTATTATTATATTTTATACACATATATTGCTGTTTTTACCTATTGGATTGTTTATCGACTTCTTCTCAAATTCTCTCGTACAAACAAGTCCGTTATTATGTTCCGGACCATAATAACCCACTTGTCCATTCGAGTTCATCACGAGAATTACCTGTATATATTATTTAATATTATTTTATTCCCAGAACTAATCGAGCCTAAGGTTATCTGTAAGGCCCCGTTACCGGTAGCCCTACTTTGTACGTTGAATTTACTCATAAACGCAGTTCTAAATATAAGAGTTAATAAAAACTTTCGCGGAATAATAGAAATTCAACCATAACATTTTACATAACCATCAAATCATGTCTTATAAAACATTCGTAGTCAATTAAAACAAAACATAGTCTTTAAAACATCACAACATTTCACCGAGATGCCAGTATCTTCGATTCCATGCCATGTGTCTTCAGTCATGCGAGCTGCCTCAACCTATTTGCCTGCGTGCATACTAAAAGTCAGCTACGCTGAGTGAGTTCTAGTTAATCACATAACTTACTTTTCATACACATATATGTGCCCGAAGGTACGCATTACATGCATATCATGTTCAGCATTCGTCCATACACATTCATATCTAACCATACATTATAAAGGGTGTTTCACCCTACATACCTCGGCTATTATTAGGGTCCGGTACCCTCCATCCTCGGATATTATTAGGGTCCGGTCACCCTTCATCCTCGGATATTATTAGGGTCCGGTACCCTTCATCCTCGGATATTATTAGGGTCCGGTACCCTTCATCCTCGGATATTATTAGGGTCTGGTACCCTTTTTTCCATAGCTTCATACTATACATGTTCTTAAATACTTTTCCTGACAATACGTGCAATCTCCGAAGAGCGTTCACGTACCATTAACATATCATACGTAAATTATGCATACATCCTATATATTCATACATGCATCTTATCATACATTATACATGGCAATCGCATCTTTAGCTACCACATGACGGTACATGCAATATCCGAAGATCGTTCACGCACCATCAAGCAATCATCATACATAAATCATACAAGGCGTACACTTACCACTTAAGGTAAGTGTATTAAATATCATATCGAGTATGCACACAGCCCTGAAAACATAACAAGGAAGTGGGACTAGAAACTCACCTCAATGCGGTTGCGTTCACCGTTTACGGTTATTCCCTTCTTGAGCTGTGCACGACTAACTGTATAATAATTATACGTATCAATAAACTATCAATACACATATCGTCTTTATAGTTTAATCATTACTCTCAACGAACGGGAGTCCGGGGGAAGCGCCCCTGGCAGCAGGGTTCTAGGGGCAGCAGCCCCTAGCGGGGTCCAAGGGGCAGAGCCCCTGGCTGGGGTTAAGCTGCCAGGTCAGGATTTTGAACCATTAAATAATTTGCTACTTAAAGTCCAAGGGCTTCTTTGTAATTAAATCATTCTTTTCTAAGTTCAGTGACCATTCTGTCATTCTGTTAAACTTCTAATTCGTTGCATTCTTAACGAACTGGTCATGGTAATGAACTGGACCCTCTAACGAATCAGTCCATATAGCGAACCAGTCCAAGTAGCGAACTGGACCTTCTAATTCGTTATCTCCTTTAACGAATGACTATAACGAATTGGGGCTAATTCGTTATCTTTAACTATAGCGAATCAAGGGTAATTCGCTATCTTTTCCCCTAACGAACTGAAGCTAATTCGTTACATTCCCACAGACGAATCAGCTTAGCGAATTACTTCTAATTCGCTAGTTACCCTTAGCGAACTAGGGTTAGGTCAGGGAATGTCAGAACATTCCCTGACAACCTCGTATTAACTTTTCTGGTGCCGCCTTTCCGGCGACGCCGCCGGAGGGCCGCCGGAAAACCGTGGATTCGCCGGAAAAATGAGTTTTAACTCGTTTTTCACCGTTTTTCGTCCCGTTCGATCCAGATCTGAGCTAGGGTGACCCCTAAACTCATCTTAGGTTCGATTTATACCCGATTCCACCCGGATCTCGTGACTTAAACGGTTTAACGATGTCGGCTCGTCGTTTCGTTACCATATCTAACGGATTTAAGCTCATACAACATAATACTATCATACCTTGGGTCGGGATCGGTTTTCTCTTCTATTTTTCGGCTAGGGAGAAGATTGGAGAGAGAGAAAGCTTAAGTGTGTGTTTTGGTGGTGTAAGGAATATGTGTAAAATGAGGGAATTAATGGTGATTATGGTTTATATATTTAGGGATCATGGGCTTAAGCCCATGGTCTTTCCTTCTTTCTTTCATACCCAAGTCCATAACCCATATCCATTTAACCCAACACTAGCCCAACTCTTAATAACCCATACTTTCATTTATTAACCGAAACCCGAAAAACGGGATGTTACATTATCTTAGGGTATCCAAAGGGACATCCTAATTCTTTATAACCAATGGCTCTGATACCAACTTCTGTCACACCCCGACTAGGTAGTTGTGAAAGCGTAATACGGGAATGTAACAGATAACACTGGTATCAACCACATTGTTTATAAAGAAATTCAACAAACTAATTTACATCATATTACATTGGTAGGTACTAAGTTTACAACTAGATGAAAATCACATAACCAGATCACGGGCTTCTTATTCATTACTATGTATTTGCATCTATTCAAAGCTATTTAACTTTGCTTCTAACACCAAGCACGTAAGCAATTCATTCCAACTTTGGCTTACCTGAAAAGCATGTTAAAACGGGTCAACTACGTCTAGTTGGTGAGTTTCAAGTTTCACTAGACGAACAAAATCAGTATACGAGTTCGTAAAGTTCATAGTACGTATGTGTATGACGTATTATACTAAGCCACAAGTGAAACCAAAACAAGCTAAAACGCATGGCCACCCTTGCCCATGTACTCTCGTTGGCATTTAACAGCCACTTTGCCCCAAGTATGTACTATGTCTAACACCACATAGCAGAATGTAATAAGTATAAATGACAATGTGCAACTGGGTTAACACGTTCCGGCATACCCCTCCGGCCCAGGCAGTTGGGTTTGTCAAACCGATAGTAATATCCACACGTCACCGGCACGAAGTTAATCATTTGTGTCTGTGGGACTTTCAAGTGTTAGTACTTAGATAATTTACATCATCACAAGTTTTCAAGTATAAACGTATATGTAAACACGCTTTCCACCCCAAAAGTTCGTAAAACAGTTTAGCAAGTGGGGTCATGAAACTCACCTTATCGTAGTTTGAGCGGGTAATACGTGTCAGTAAGTAATATGCCTCGATTATAGCTTGAATCCTATAACCGGTATCGTACTGTTAATACTAGTACAGTGGTTTAAGCTAAATTGGGTTGTATAACTAGTCTGGGTATAGCTTTTAAGCCCAGAACATGACCATAGTCTTAGATTGTTACGTTGTACACTATGAAATGTTCAAAATCAGTCTTGGCTTAGTTTCACCGTTTTCCGAGCCTAGCCAAGTTGATCGTTTATGCGTTTCGGGATTAGGTAAGTTTACACAAACTTAAGTAAATATATTGATTGAATAAATGATTTAATTTATGAAAGAATTTTGAAGTTTCGGTATCTGGTTTGATCGCAGGGTTCGTTTCCGTTTTCACATGGGTTTGATTATACAAAACGCGTACAATCCACCCGAATTGTCCAGAATTCTCGTAGAAAGTTCGTTTTTATCAAACTCATCCAAAAATATGATATTTGCCCACTTTTGACATTTTGATATACCAGTCAGTCCTTTAAACACAAAACTGACGGTTTCGTTAAAATAATTATAGTTTAAATCTTTGATTAATCATAACTAATTATTTACTTATATATAAATGATAGAAATTTTTTTAAAAATAAACTAAAATATGGAGAATTTTATAAAAATATTTTTAGAAATTTTATGAGTAATTTTCTATTAACAAAAATTCATTTAATGTATTATAATTAAGTAATAAATAGCCCGTTTATACCAAACGACATCCGAAAAATCCAATAATTTTTCCAAGTGGTCTAAATATCATCACATAGCCCCTGCAAAATCTCCAGAATCTAAATCTTTGGCCGAAAATGCCTTTTTGCGCGTTTTTCAACTATTAAAACTCGATTAAAACACAATTGCACAAAAAATACTTAGACATCTTTAAATGTTATAAAATTTTTCCAGTGTTCTTAACATAACATATCTGCATTCCAAGCCAAAATGCATAATTTTTCATGAAGTTTTCCGATTTTTTCCGAATAAACGCCAATAAACGGTAATAAATTCGCCAAATATTCTCCGTTTATCGAAAAATTACCAAATTTTAACAGGGACTCACTTATGTGATCCCTAATTTTCCTGCAAAGTTTCATAACCTAAAAACAAGTACGTCACAATCGAAGAACAAACAGCCCCTAAACGAATAATACGGTATTACCTTGTCGGTTTTCGGTGATTTTCGATAGTTTAAACGACTCTCAGAGTCTTGGGTTGCAAACTCAGTGTATATACATATCATATAACATCAAACCAAGCATAAATCATCCATTGAACAGCCTTGATAAGTAGGGTTTCGGTTTTGGTTTCTAACGAACTTTCAAACCGTAAAAACGTTGTATTCATGTTCTAATCCGTGTTTTTGACCAAAAATCTATATGATACTGCTTTGTAGACATGTTTAACATCAAAACATGATTTTAATTGGTTTTTATGGTTTTTTAATGGTTAAACATGATTAAAACTAATCAAAACTTAATTTTTCAAGCTTAACTCATGTAAATCAAGTATAAAATCAATAAGAAATTAAGAATTACCTCTAAGGTTTGGCTAAAGAATGAAGAAGGACAGCAAAGGATAAAGTTTCTCGATTTTTTTTTGTCAAAATATCTATTTTAATTTACTATATACAAGGTGCTAGAAAAGGGTGGGGTATCCCACCCCTTGCGGCCGCAACATATAAAGGCCCATTGGGCCTCCTTTTGGCCCAATGGTGCCTTGGTATTCGTGTCACGCATAAATGTCGGTCCAAAATTTAATTCGGGTTCGGTTTTTTGCAAGAAAACTAGTTCGAGTGCGAAAAATAGCGCGAAAACGAGTGTTTTTCTGCTCATTTTTGTAAAATAAGAAAAACGTACTGACTCGTTGTAAAAATCCAAAATATTTTCACGGATTGCTTAGAACATGTCATATAAGTGTTTTATAAATCTTTTTCGGCTTAACGGGTGCTACAATGCTCGTTTTGATGTTAACGATTGCGTTTAAACTTATAGCGTAACAATAAACGAAACCTTTTTTGTTTAAATGGTTTTAAACGTATTGGGGCCTAAATATCAATATGTTAGCCACTATTATATATATATATATATATAGCTCGTGTATGACCCCTCAGTATATATACGGGCCATAATCAATATTAGTCGGTTACTCGTTTAAGCACTACGAATTAACCGATTTATCGTTTACTCACTACGTAGTGAATACAGTATACCTCGTTTTGTCACGAATGTCACATGAACAGTGAGGGGTGAAGTTAAGATAACTTCGCTTTTCAGTCAACTTTGTTTATGACAAGATCTACTCAACTTCGCTTAAGGGACAACTTCATTCAAACCCTATATCTTCGCCTAAACCCTAAAACCCAAGATGGAAACTTCGCCTTGCAATCTGGATCACGGGATTATCGATTTCGAACCAAAACTTCACGTCATGGATGGATTATAGGGTTGTAGATTTGTCGTTGAGGGCAACAAGGAGTAAAAACGGGTAGTTTTTACGTGTAAGATTTGCTAAAATCCTCGCGGAAGGATTTAACCACTCGTGTGATAATCCCGAACCACAAAATCAAGAGCTTATTGCTATGATACCAATTGTAGGTTCTCAGCCGGATCTTCCCAGGAATATCTCGAACAAAAAGGGTGCGGAATCCCCTTTGTATGCGATTACGAGTGTATACGAATATATGAATCGGAAACAAACAAACGAACAAACACGTAACACAAATGCTTATATGTTATTAGAAACACAGTGCTCATAACACATAAGAAAACCAGCGTGCATAAGTTCTGCCCAAAGACTTACGAAACCCTACGGCTGAGTTAGTATTTATAGTCACGGCAACTTCGCCTAACATCCCTAGGCGAAGTTGTCCCTAACTTCGTCGTAGCTAACATCGTTTAATAATAACTTACAGCAAGTTCGCCTAAACCATAAACCAAAACATAACGAACAATATTCTGATTACAGACACGATAAACTAAAGACTAATGAACTACTGACACAATGCACCAACAATGAAAGGGTTTTTCCCCAAAAAAAATTTATACTTTTTCACCTAAATGGTTCACGTCAAATATGGTTGCAACGAATACTGTAAAATAGACTTTCCACATTAAATTTACACGCAGTAATTTGTCTCCTTGTAAATTAATATATTTCTTATATGTCATTTTGATCTCTGTAATGTGTTTTCTTGTTTCTTATTCTACTTTTTTAAGCATGATCTTTGTTCTTTCTTACATTAAATTCTGGTGGAAGTTTCACATAGATATTGGTTATTTTGTTTTAAAAGCCTTATATATAATCTTACATCAAACTTTTGTGGAAACCATCTATACAAGTTGAGATTTTTAGATAAAATATGAGAAAAGCTTAAATACAATTTAAAGGATTATGTACTTCCCCTTTGTGCTTTGCTTATTAAATCCAAAACAAACTCTATGAGCTTGTTTTGCCAGCCAGCCAACCCTAGGCAGTCAAGCGAAAGTATTTCTTACTGTGATGGAAATATATGATATATCTTCAAGATCTTTTATCATATCGTTGTATTCTGTTACAGTAAATGTATCATAGTTACACACACTACGTAGTTTTTATAAGCACAACCAAATTGTTCTTATAAGTGGTCATTCGAACGAAACATAAAAAAGAAGATAACCAACAACTTAAATTCATGTTTATTAGCATACATTCAAGCCCATAATCGATAACAACCTGAATTGGGTAACTCAAAAATCACTTTTATTAACAGATAAAATATAACTTTAAAAACCCAATTACGATGTAAAACATAACTTGGTTTTTATAGGCTAACCTAAACTCATTAGATTATGACTCCAATTGCTAGAAACTATGACTCTTAACAAACTTGCTTAGACTCCAAGTAATTTCCACCGACTGGTGGACTAAGTAATTGCTAATTAGTATAATGACTAACCAACTTGTTATTATCCACCATAACACCTTTTCTTGTGTCCCAAGGTCGGTAATTAGTCTACATAGCAAAGTAGAGTTTTCTTTTATATTGTAAGTTATACAAGTGTTAATACCGTGCTAATATGAACCGAACAGATTCCGACCACATAACATCAGTACCCGTATTCGTTTATAGTTTTCGCATATGTGTTAAATTTTTAATTGTAAGCTAAACAAGTGTCAGTACCGTACCGGTACCAAGACAAACCAAGCCGATTCCGACTGAATAATATTGATACTAGAATTAGCATTATCATTATCATAACCAATGTCATTATTCGTTTATATTGTAGTCAGTTGATATAAAATGCGTGTCATATCCTTTTAGACATCACCACTTTAAATTTTAGGTTTTCTCTTACGATTTTTATAGCAAGTGCCACTACCATAACACCGTAAACACCATAACACCATAACAGGAAGAAGATTCTAAGAAAATTGGTTACCTTAAAATCAAGGGAAATTGCCTAAATAGCCATTTTGAAGTGAGAGAAAATAAGAAATAGCCCAAAATCTCATTCCCAAAATAGCCCAACTAAATTTGGACTCTGACGACGAGATCTAGCGAAATCTTTAAACCAATAGAAGTCTGACAGGTGTAACCTTTTTGAAAATCCAACGATTTATTTGAAAATCTCGGGGGACCAGTCCATATTTTCCACTAAATCTTCTTATAAAAAACCAGTCTTGTCTGACGGTTTAATAATGTTTCCTACAGGATCTCTTCAAATTCCAAAAACTTGGAAAATTGTGCCTTCAAACTCAGTCTTTCAAGACGCATTTCGGGTGAATTTGTACCAAGAAGACGAGTTAGTAGTTTATTTCTTATGTGTTGAAATCTAGTCCACACCTACAAAATTAATTTTTAATCCGTCTACACCGACAATATTTTATGAGATTCCGTCTACTCCGACATGATCGTCCAAAGAATATACACGTGTTTATCTTCATCTTCCTCGTTCATATCACCCTAAACCTTTAATGAACAATCCGGCTAATACCACCCTAAACCTTCAACTTCCATGGAATTTGTTTCAAGAATTAGAGTTGATTGTTGAAGAGATGTGAATTATTGAGGAAGATGATACTATACATATAATGTAAAATATGGACAGACACGTAAGATTTAACTAATTTATCGTCTCCTTAGTGCAAAATTAACAGATTTGATTTGTGTCTTGAAAGACAAACTTGAAAGGCACTTTTTTTCCATGTGTTCATAACTTGTATGGGTCAGGTAGGAATTCTTAATAAACCGTCTGGCGAGACAACTTTTAATAATAAGATCTAGTGAAGGAATATGAACGGGTCCCTCAATATTTTCAAAATTATGATCCCCTTAGTACAAATTTACCAAATAACTGTCTTGAAAGACAAAATTAAAAGGCACATTTTTCCATGTGTTTAAAACTTGTAGGGGTCAGATAGGAAACATAAATAAACCGTCTGGCAAGATAGCTTTTGAGAATAAGATTTAGTGAAAAAATATAGACGGGTCCCTCAATATTTACAGAATTATGGTCTTCTTGGTACAAATTCACCCGAAATGCATCTTGAAAGACTGAGTTTGAAAGCACATTTTCCCAAATTTTTGGAATTTGAAGGGATCTGGTAGGAAACATTATTAAACCGTCGGACAAGACTATTTTTTATAAGAATATTTAGTGAAAAATATGGACTGGTCCCCAAGACTTTCAAATAAATCGTCGGATTATCAAAAAAGGTTACACTTGTCAGACTTCTATTGGTTTAAAGATTTCGCCAGATCTCATTGCCTCAGTCCAAAATTAACGGGTTATTTTGAGAACGTGTAGGGATTTTAGACTATTTCTTATTTTCTCTCACCTCAAAATGGTTATTTAGGAAATTTTCCCAAAAATCAATGATAAACATCACGAAGATTCTAAGAAAATTTGAAACCTTGTTTAGTAAAGTCATAAGTAATGCTTTGGTCTATTCTAAACTTTTCCATATATTCCGAAAGAATATTAGTCAACAGTCAAGTCAATCCACGAAAATATAACAAAAATTCCAGATTTTAAACTCAAATTACCAACTTCAACAGTCAGCTTCCATGCAACTACGTGGAAACATCAAAGATTTAACAAGAACTGCAACCATAAATACAGAATCAATTTTTGATTATGTGATGCAAATCAAGAATCAAACATAATTTTGTTAAAAAAAATAATAAAGAAAATTCCATTGAATTTGTCTTAATTTGTGAATGGAGGTAAAACCAGTAGTCGTTGTGGTGACACAGAAACTAACTGGTGCCTTGAATGAGGAACCGATAGCAGATAAAAAGGTGATGAAACTTCAGTTGAAGGGTGTCAAGAAGTCTCTTTTGAAGCTGCAAAGCTTCTCGAATCAGAATCCACAGGATGATGGTTATGTCTCAGACATATCCAAGATTTCGAGGGGCCATCTTCAACTTCTTTATCGTGTCTATTATGATCGAGTTTATTATTTATTTTATTTATGCATGTTGGTTAGTTATTATTCCATTTCTAGTTTTAATAATCAAAACATTTATTTATTTTTGTTTTTCATTTTCTTGAAAGTTGAAGATGAAATTGAAAAATTCACCTTCCAAGTTGCTGGACAGAGAAAGAGGTTTGGATTCTTGATGAAACAAGCCTTCTTCTTCAACAATCTCAACTCATGTCGAAGGCTAAAACGCAAAATAAAGAAAATTCAAACCATCATTTCAACTTCCCATCAACATGCTACTCCTCCTCCCAGCAGTCACAAAATTTAATCCCTGAAATCCCTGAACGATCATGATGAAGATGAACACGATGATGAGGATGAAGTTAACTTTAATAATGAGCTACCACGGAAGAGCTCATCTGCTGTTTGGCCAATTGTAGAGATCCCGGACACCCCGAATCCTAAACATGCTTTGGCACGGTCATTGAGCACAATCCCACACCATCAGGAGCATATGCAACAACGGAAAAAACCGACCTTCAGCTATTCTTAAAAGGAAGACGAGATGAACATAGTCGGTTTCAACATTCAGTGCCCAAAACATCAGTTGTCTAGCTTCTGCTACCAAGAAGAATAACTGGGCGTGTTTGGTCTGAATGATGACATCAAAAGCCTCGTGAGACGGCTGACTTACCAAACCGAATTGTTTGTCCCGATTGTCGGTGAAGAAGGTTCCGGGAAGACAACACTTCTCGTGCGGTTTATAAGAATAGGAAGACGAAGGACCACTTTGAATTCCAGTCGTGGATTTCAGTGGCAGAGGAGTATACAGCAGACCGGATCAAATCCAATGTTTTAAAAGGTATTGTAACGATTCCGGCAAATCCAGGTATACCCTAGCCGGAATATACTATTTACGTGTTATTTAATACTGATTATATGAGTTATAGTACGTTTATACGAGTATATATGATTCATAGTACGAATCATACTCGATTATATAGTGAATCGTATTGGAATTACAATTAACCAATGAACGATTATTGAAACCCGAACGAATCGGGAATTACATTATAGACGAAGTATATAATGTTTAGTGATGTTTACGAAGTATTAATGCTTCGGGATAGGTGAATTATAGCACAGAAAAAGGATTTCGATTTAATGGTACATCGGTACGCTAAACGAAACCTTTAACACCAAACCAAGCAAGAGACGATCAATCAAGCCGAAAAAGATGCGTAATTATTAATAATATGATGTTTTAATGTCATGGGTTAAGTTTTTAAAGTTTTTAAATCAGTTTTATGTAAATTTTATTTTAACCCGAAAAACGACCATTTTAGGCTCGTTTTAAGCCGAATTACGAGTTTAAACGAGAAACGAACTGAACCAGATTATCCACAACATTATCCGGATTGTGTAATCCAAATGTGTGGCTAATATTGAACTTGTGGGGCCCTCCCACCCCACCTCTTTGGCCGGCCATGTATACACACACACAATTCCATTCTTTTCTTTTTTTTTTACAACACATTTCACTCATAAACTCTCTCAAATCTCTAAGTCTTTCAAGTATTCATCAAATCCATCCATTCTAATCAAGAACACAATGTATAAACATGTTATAATACATGATCTTTGGTGTTGATTTCTTTATTTTGAGTTGTTTTGCAAGAACAAGAGGTTCCAAGTGAAATATGGGTGAAAACCCGAGATGGAACCGGTTCTTGTATGATCAAGGGATGTATACAAGTTATACAAAGGATCTTGATCCAAGTAATGAGCTAAAAGTGTTTAGAATAAAATTTTACGGTTAAAATCTTGTTAAAATGGATTTCCAAGTGAAATATGGGTGAAAACCCGAGATGAAACCGACTCTTGCATGATCAAGAGATGTATACATGTTATACAAGGGATCTTGGTCCAAGAAATGAGTAAAAAGAGTCGAGAACGGATTTTTACGGTTAAAACCTTTGTTTTTACTTAAAAACCGACACTATGAAAGAAATGGTTTGATTGTTGGTATAGTTTGCTTGGTATAGTGTTAGTGTGCTTGTAAGTGTTGTATCTAGCGGCTAGCAAAGGCTAGAAACCGAGATCTTTGCGATCTAACGCTAGAAAACACAAGATAGTTCGGTTTTCGTGTGTTATGTGTAAAATGGACAGATTGTTGTGTACTTAGAGTTGGGTCACGAAATTTCACAGAGATGTTCTACACATGAAAATATGAGATCTGTGAATTTTTGGTAATTTTTGGATAAAAGATGAATATTTGGTGAATTTAATGCTCGGTTTTGGCCAAAAATAGTGAAAAATAGCTAAACATGATGAAAAATTCTGGAAAATTTAAGATAAGCTTTTTATAACATATAAAAGTCACCCACAAAATTTGAGCTCAGTTGGAAAAGTCTAAGTAGGCTTTTCGGTGAAACGAGTTCTAGGGCTTTCTAGCTCGGTTTTGGGTGAAAATGGCTTGAAAAATGAGTTTTAAATTCTGGGAAAATTCCAGGAAGTTATGAGGATGACAGAGATCATCCCAGAAAAATTTGGGATTTTTCTAAAGTGTTTTGGTATTTTTGACATATTTAGGGTTTTAATAAGATTTAAAAATAGATAAATAAATGTAAATATAGGAAAATAAATCTGGAAAAATTTTGTAAAATTTTCTTTCTGTCAAAATAAGTTTTGTGCAAAATTTCAAGACCCGAGACTAAACGGGTAATTATTTGTACTAAAAGGAACATAAAAACAAATTTTTAAAGCTTAAAACGTGTAAACCGGCAAAACTCGCATAAGCGAGCTGACTGGCATATAAAAACCTAAAAATGGACTATTTTCATAAATCTAAGTAAATTAAGTAAAAATAAATCATCCGAAAATAATTTGGATGATTTGGGTAATTTTACCCGATTTTACTGTTTCCGGCACCTAAATGACGGAAACGGGCCCCCCGGCCAAACGGGGTGTCAAACCGAGCTCTAATTTCATCACTTTAACTAAAATAGCATCCAAACACCATTTTGGGTCGGGTGTGGCCCAAACTCATTTTTGAAACTAAAAACGGATAACTGTGCTAGGCACGCAAATCAAGGAAATCATAAAAATGATAATTTTGACCGTCAGACTCTAAGCAATGTCACAATCTGAGTTCTTAGAAGTGTCACGGGGTTAACGTTGTCCCCGAATCGAGTACAGTACTGGGTTAACAGTGTTCCCAGATGTACCGATTGATACGTATTTAAGTTATGGGAATTATATAGTAACGACTAGATATTATATTACAGATCCAGGCACGTAGCTGTTCATTATATTACCCACCGACTCACAAAAAGGTGAGTTTTCACGAGCCCCTTTTAATGAATTGTTTCAATTATATTTTCCCGGGGTGGAAAACATGTCTTATTTAAAGTATTTAAGTACATACCGATCGTATGGAAATACTTGTATATTTATATATATATGGTCTGATGCACAGAATATATAAAATGTTTATCATGTATTATTGTTCTGGGGTAACATAGTTCCCAGGGGTTATTATTGTTCTGGGGTAACATAGTTCCCAGGGGTTATTATTGTTCTGGGGTAACATAGTTCCCAGGGGTTATTATTGTTCTGGGGTAACATAGTTCCCAGGGGTATTTATTGTTCTGGGGTAACATAGTTCCCAGGGGTTATTATTGTTCTGGGGTAACATAGTTCCCATAAAGTTAATGGAAATGTTCTGGGGTAACATAGTTCCCAGCATGATTATATTGCTAATAAATGACTATTAAAATGATTTGTCAGTATTTATTTAAATTAGTGAAACTCACCAACTATTCGTAGTTGACCCGTTTTCTTTACATGTTTTCTAGGTATGCCCAAGTTGGAATGATTGATATGTGCTTAACTATCTGTGCTACCTGTTGGAAGCTTGCTGCTCTATGTTTTGTAATGAATTTATTAATGTCTTATCGGTAAAATATGTGTGTAACACCTAGACAGTAACGAAACTCGCAACAATGTAATATGTTATAAATTAATGTAGTGGTGTTTTCCTTATAAGCAATGCTGTTGATATCAGATGTGTCTGTTGCATCCCGTGTACGTTTCCGCTGCGGTTACGGGGTGTTACAGAACTTGGTATCAGAGCCATTGGTTATAAAGAATTAGGATGTCTGAAAGAGATACCTAAAATATAACCAGTAGCTCAAGTATTATAGGATCTGAATATCAACTAATAATATATTGTGACGAGATCGGGATGAACTTGGATGGACAAGTGGGCTATTATGGTCCGGAACATAATAACAGACTTGTCTGCACGAGGGAATTCAGGGGAAGTCACGGGGAATTTAAATAGGTAAAATTGGCAACATATGTGTAAATATATGATAATATTATTATGTGGTAAAATTGTATAAGTAAGTGCATGTTAATTTGATTATGAATTACACTATGAAAAGGGACTATATGTTTGTTAACTTGTGTGCAGGTAAAAATGGCAAGAACACCTAGTGTGTCGACGGAAGAGGACCCAGAAGAGGTCAGTTCCGGGGCCTCTGGAAGCCCAAGTGTAGCACCCAGCTCCGAGCCTTCGGAGGCTAGTCATAGTACTTCTAGACAGACCACCCCAGCTTGGAGTGCTAGTTTACCCTCCCCTGCTAGGGTTACCAGGTCTCCTACCCCGCCCGCACCACAGACCGCCCCGATTCCCCCCAGACATGGTCCCCGCCTCACGGCGCGATCAGTGCCCCGTATGTTCCGCCCACTGTTACCCCACCCAGATCCACTTACCATAGGGGCGAGTCCTCCCGCCCCCAGCCCGAGCCTGCGACCCTACCTGTGTGGGGTCTTCCGAGGCAGGAACGGGACTTGGCGGCTTGGCTACGTGTTCTCACCGAACAGGTGAACGAGCACTCTGCCGCCCTGGTTGTGGGGGTACAGAGGCGGGCGTACCTCGGGGACAGCATACAGGACCACCAGTATGCTATTAACCAGTTAAAGAGGGAGTGCTCATACTCCCACTGGTTGATCGGCCAGATGGAAACCCGAATCCGGGTCATGGTGGCGGTGTTGGTGGTGCTGGTGGCGGTGTTGGTGGGGTTGGTTTACCACCAAGTGTAGATGTGTTAGATGGTAGAATCTTGAACCGCTTTTTGATACTCCATGTGAGCAGTTAGTGGTGATGCTAACATGGAGTGAATCTTGTTTAGTATGATACAACCACTGGCCCATAGGGGGTCTCTTTTAGGGCATATCATTATCGATACTTTTGGGTATCATTCAAGCACTGACCCATTGCGGGTTATGTCGAGATGATACCGACATAGGGCCCTTGTAATAAAACTTAGTTATGTAATGTTGACTGGAAAGTATGTAAACTAATGTTTGTGTAATATGTATCCATGTTTACTAATGAATGAAATATGTATTGTGTTTTATGATTTGAGATGGTATTGATTATATGTATTTCTTTGATGATTGTGTAGAATGGCACCGAAACGATCAACGAAAATATCGGAAGTAGATGTGAGCCGTTTGATTGCTCAACAGTTGGAGGCGGCGATACCGGACATAGTATCGCGCATCGCCGCCAGTATTAATAACTCGACCAATCCAACCCCTCCGAGCAATCAAACGCCCATAAATAATGACGGGGAACAAAATGCTAATCCTCCAAGGAATGATAACACTATTCCGAGTAATGACGCACCGCCTAGGGTGGTCGTTACTGACAGCAATGGCCCTATACCTACGGTAGAGACAAACCGTACGGAACCAATTCGTGCATCCAGGGGATGTTCGATCAAGGATTTCATGTTGTGCAAGCCATTAGAGTTTAGCGGGTCTGAAGGACCGAATGGGTTAGTTAAATGGATAGAGAAAATAGAATCAGTGGTGAATATTAGCAACTGTCCCGAGGATTGTATCGTTAAGTACGCCACCTGTACATTCACCGACCATGCCTTGACATGGTGGAACACCATAGTACAGACTCGAGGTCAGGTGGCGACAAACCACATGACCTGGACGGAGCTTAAGGCTCTTGTGTTGGAACATTTCTGTCCAAAGAATGAATTGCAGAAACTGGAAAATGAGTTGTGGAATCTGGAGATGAAGGGGGCGGACCACTTGGGTTATACCAATTGGTTCAATGAACTGTCACGATTAGTACCGTGGTTGGTCACCCCGGAGACGAAGAGGGTGGAACGTTATATTTGGGGACTTACTCTAGTAGTAAGGAGTATAGTCAACGCGGGGGGACACCGGACGTATGAAAGTGCAGTGACACAGGCTGGCATAGTCACGTATGATTTCTTGCGGAGCGGATCACTAAAGGTGACAGGAGAATCCGCTGGGGGAAAACGGGGTACGCATGATCATAGAATCCAAGAAAAGCAGCAAAGCAAACGAGCTAGGCCCGCTGCCCAGAGCTATGCCATGACTAGTTCGGGCGGAAGGCAAGAACCGCAGAAGGGAACGTTTCCTAGGTGCGGGAAATGTGGTTACCACCATAGTGGCGTGTGCAAAGAGGTGGTGTGCCACCGGTGTGGCAGGGTTGGACACTACGCACCAAATTGTAAGACAAATCTGAACAACCTGAACCGACAACCACAACCTATTCGGGCGCAACCATTTAGAACTCAACCAGCCCGACAGCAGAACCCGCAAGGAAACCAGATGGTGACCACTAGCCGTGCTTGCTACGAATGCGGCAGCACGGATCACTTCAAAAGGAACTGCCCGAAAACTGAATCAGGGAGGAAACGGGAGACAACTCGCGGGTCAACCATCGTCGTCCAATCCGGCGCTGAGGCCGAGCATTTGTGATGGGAGCGAACGAGGCGCGCCAGGACCCCAGCGTAGTGACAGGTACCTTCCTCGTCTCTGGTCATTACGCTTCTGTATTATTTGATACAGGCGCCGATAGAAGTTTTGTCTCCGTTAGATTCCTTTCGATAGCAAACCTTCCTATTGGTGAAACCATAGAACCTTACAACGTAGAAGTCGCTAACGGTAAAACCATGATAGTTAATCGGATAGTTCGGAATTGCCCTTTTATTCTGAGCGAACAATCCTTCCTGATTGACTTGTTACCGGTAGAATTGGGTAGTTTTGACGTGATAGTGGGAATGGATTGGTTGGCACGTAATAGGGTAGAAATAAACTGTGAAAAGAAAACCGTCAAGATCCGGGTGTCGGATGACGAGGAGGTATTAGTGCAGGGAGAAAAATCCGGCACCATGATACCATTTATATCCCACCTCAAGGTGTTGAAATATATACGTCAGGGATGTGTGGCGTATCTAGCGAGCCTGACGGCCGCTGATTCTGAGGAAAAACGGGTGGACGATATTCCCGTGGTACGCGAATTTCCACAAGTTTTTCCAGAGGAACTTCCTGGATTACCGCCAACCCGACAGGTCGAATTCAGAATCGATCTGTTACCACAAGCTGGCCCTGTTGCTAAGGCCCCTTATAGACTTGCACCGTCCGAGATGCAAGAATTATCCAACCAGTTGCAGGAATTGTTGGATAAGGGATTTATTCGTCCCAGCTATTCCCCGTGGGGTGCACCTGTACTATTTGTGAAAAAGAAGGACGGAAGCCTTCGAATGTGCATTGACTACAGGGAATTGAACAAGTTAACCATCAAAAATAGGTATCCTCTTCCCCGGATCGATGATTTGTTCGACCAACTACAAGGTGCGAGCTATTTCTCAAAGATTGATCTTAGATCGGGATACCACCAAGTTAAAATTCAGGAGGAGGATATCCCAAAAACCGCGTTTCGGACTCGCTACGGCCACTATGAATTTTTAGTTATGCCTTTTGGACTAACAAATGCGCCAGCGGTGTTCATGGATCTCATGAACCGAGTCTGTAAACCCTATCTTGACAAATTCGTCATTGTATTTATTGACGATATTTTGATTTACTCAAAGAGTAAAGAAGAGCACGAGCAACACTTAAAGTTAGTTTTAGAGCTCCTGGATCAGGAGAAGTTATTTGCAAAATTCTCCAAGTGTAACTTCTGGTTACAAGAGGTGCAATTCCTCGGTCACGTTATAAACCACCAAGGAATACACGTTGATCCGAGTAAGGTTGAAGCAATTAAGAATTGGCAAGCGCCCAAATCTCCAAAGGAAATCCGCCAATTCTTAGGCTTAGCTGGATACTATCGTCGATTTATAGAGAACTTTTCCAGCATCGCCCAACCTTTAACCCTCCTGACTCAAAAGGATCGGAAGTATGAATGGGGTGAAGAGCAGGAAACGGCGTTTCAAACGCTAAAACAAAGATTGTGCCAAGCGCCAATCTTAAGTCTCCCCGACGGAGACGATGGATTTGTTGTATATTGTGACGCATCCCGTAAAGGGTTAGGATGCGTGTTGATGCAAAATAAAAAGGTCATAGCCTATGCGTCTCGACAGTTGAAAGTTCATGAGAAAAACTACACTACTCATGACTTGGAACTGGGAGCAGTCATCTTTGCACTTAAAATCTGGAGACACTACCTCTACGGTACAAAGTGCACCATCTTCACTGATCATAAAAGTTTGCAGCACATATTCGATCAGAAAGAACTGAATATGAGACAACGAAGGTGGGTCGAGTTACTAAGTGACTATGACTGTGACATCCGATATCACCCCGGCAAGGCTAACGTTGTAGCCGATGCCTTGAGTAGGAAAGATCGAGTTAAGCCACTACGCGTGCGAGCGTTGGAATAGTAGTCCAATCGAGCCTTTCGGATTTGATTCGAGTCGCTCAACGCGAGGCGTCGAAAGAGGACCAATTG